>NC_081349.1:3291141-3298568 GCF_029784015.1 Lycium ferocissimum | reverse complement strand
TTTTGTAGGCTGTACGGCGTGTTCCTGATATCTCTTGCTTGTGGCTCTATTTTGTTTATCATTTTGATAGCCTTGTGGGATTGTGTATATATGGGCATAGTTGATAATGTTTATATAAAATGGTGCCGTAGCCCGATGGAAATTGTGTTATTGATGCATGGAAATTATGAATTAGGCATGTGGCTCATCTAGACATGATTATGAAAGTATGATGATAGGTACTCGGCAGGTTAGCTCCCGGTGCCCGTCATGGCCCTCCGGTTGGGTCGTGACAAAAGTGGTATAAGAGCAGTTCGTCCTAGGGTGTGTCTACGAGCCTTGTCCAGTAGAGTCTTGGTTATGGGTGCGTTGCGCACACTTATAAACGAAGGGTTGCGGGCATTTAGGGAATAAATGACCTTCTTCTTCATGCATCGTACGATAGAGCCATGATATAAGAATTTCCCCTTTTTATTAACCGTGTGTTATGTTTTCAGCAATGCCTGTGAAGAAAAAAGCTACAGCAGCCCAAAAGGGCAAGACAAGGGAAGGCGGATTGAGAGGTACCGCTAATAGATATAGAGGAAGGTAAGTCCCATGAGGTTCCATATCGGTCCTCTCATTCGTCACCTGCTTCAGAGGAGCATGAAGGAGCCTCAGCGCCAGCTCCAACACCCCCAGTTCTTCCACCAGATGCCTCAGGCCAAGAAGTGAAAGAGGCTATCCATTTGCTAACTCAGCTAGTCACCGCTCAGGCTCAGTGGCAAGGTACGGGTCATGGTGATAGAGTACGTTAGTACCAGAGCCCGTGATTTTATTAGTTTGAACCCTCCAAAATTCTTCGGGTCAAAACCGGATGAGGCTCCTCAAAGCTTTATTGATGGAATGTTAAGGACACTGCAGTTAATACATGAATCAGATGTTGAGTCAGTAGAGTTAGCCTCCTATAGATTGCGGGATGTTGCGGTTCATTGGTATACAGTTTGGATGTCTTCTAGAGGAGTCAATGTACCTCCACCGGTATGACAGGAGTTTGTAGATGCTTTCCTCCAACACTACTTGCCACCCGAGGTTCGACGGGCTAGAGCTGACAGGTTCATGAATCTTAGGCAAGGAAATATGAGTGCCCTAGAATATAGCCTCCGCTTCAATTCTTTGGCCCAATGCTCCGACCATGGTAGCAGATATGGGAGACCGTGTTCATCAGTTTGTGAGTGTCTTAGGGCCACATTTGATGGAGAAGTGCTTGACTGTTGCACTTCAGAACGGTATGGACATTTCTAGCATTCAGGCACATGACCAGAATTTAGAGAAACGGCAACAACAACAAAGGAGTGAGCGTGAACATGATAGAGGTTATAGTAAGAGGGCTATCGGATACCAACCCACATCTATTCCTCCTTATAGGATGGCTCCTGTAGAGTTGAAAAAGTGGAAGGAACAATTGAAGGGATTGCTTGAGAAAGGCTTTATTAGGCCTAGTTCATCGCCGTGGGGAGCACCCGTGTTGTTTGTAAGGAAGAACGATGGCTCCTTGTGAATGTGTATTGATTACAGGCAGTTGAATAAGGTGATGATCAAGAATAAATATCCACTTCCAAGGATTGATGACTTATTTGATCAATTGCAGGGTGCCAAATGGTTCTCAAAGATAGACTTAAGATCCGGGTATCACTAGGTGAGAGTTAGGGAGAAAGATATTCCTAAGACAGCCTTCAGAACTAGATATGTTCATTTCGAGTGCCGGGTAATGTCGTTTGGGCTAACTAATGCACCGACAGTATTCATGGATTTGATGAACAATGTGTTCAGGCCTTTCCTAGATTTGTTTGTTATTGTGTTCATCGATGATATCCTGGTATATTCTCGGTCCGAGGCAGAACATGCAGATCATTTACGTACTGTCCTTAGAGTACTTCAAACTCGGGAGCTATTTGCAAAATTTTCAAAGTGTGAGTTTTGGTTGAATTCGGTGACCTTTTTGGGGCATATTATTTTAGCTGATGGTATTCGGGTGGATACCCAGAAGATTGAAGCTGTGAAGACTTGGTCAAGGCCTACAACACCTACGGAGGTTCGTAGTTTTCTGGGTTTGGCAGGTTATTACACAAGATTTGTAGAATACTTTTCTTCTATCTCTGCACCACTAACTAAGCTGAATTAGAAAGCAGCTAAGTTTCAATGGATGGATGCTTGTGAACGCAGTTTTCAAGAGTTGAAGAATAGATTGACTTCGGCCCCAGTTCTGACACTTCCAGAAGGATCGGAAGGTTATGTTGTCTATTGTGATGCTTCAGGCATTGGGTTCGGATGTGTGTTAATGCAGCATGGTAAGGTGATTGCTTATGCTTCAAGGCAGTTGCGGAAACATGAGAAAAACTATCCAACCCATGATCTTGAGTTAGCTGCGCTGATTCATGCATTAAAAATGTGGAGGCATTATTTGTATGGTGTTCACGTTAATATTTATATAGATCACAAGAGTCTCTAGTATATTTTCAAGCATAAAGAGTTGAATTTACGGCAAAGGCGATGGTTGGAGTTGTTGAAAGATTGTGATGTTAGTATTCTATATCATCCCGGGAAGGCAAACTATCACGACCCAACCAGAGGGCCATGACGGGCACCCGGAGCTAACACACCGAGCACCTCTAAACATACATCTCCTAATCATTTCTGGGTGGACCATAAAGATAGCTCATGGATATCATAATCTGTAAAGGTTCATATATCACAAAATAACGACACAACTCTACATAATCGTCAACAACTATGCTCATCGTCACAAGCCGAAAAGGCTACCACAATATTACACAACAGTATGAACTGCTAAGGTTATAAAATGTCTAACTGTACATACATGTCTACGAGCGTCTACATAGAATACAAGTAACCACAAGGACTAGTACCAATAAACTGTAGCTCCGAAGCAAATGGAGCACTCCTGAGATTTCGGCGACGATGCTCCGGGTCGATCCGTCTACTCCGTCTACTGCGGGCATGAACGCAAATCCACAGAAGGGACGTCGACAACCATATACTGAGTATGTAAGGCACGAATAGTAACATGATAAAAGCACGAAGAATAATGTAAGATAAAAGAACCGTTTATACCTCATGATACCCTTTAAGACATTCATCATGCTTACTTAACCTTTTTCTAGATGAAACATTTCATATATCCACATACATACCAATACAATATCAGTACCCGGCCATAATAGGACTCGGTAATATTTGTACCCAGCCCTTTCGGGACTCGGTCATATCTGTACCCGACCCTTTCGGGACTCAGTTATATCTATGCCCGGCCCTTTCGGGACTCAGTCATATCTGTACCTAGCCCTTTAGGGACTTGATCATATCTGTACCCGGTGCTTTAGGGACTCAGTGTCACACATAACTATATATATAAGAGTACATAAATAAAAGCACATCATCATCATCATCATTATCATTATCACCATATCTTTCTTTAGAAGATCAACTATTGTAAGATGAGATCAATTGTGTCACGAGAGTATAAAAACTTTGATAGCATTGGAAATGGAATTATCATCGTTGCTATATCTCACCTCGAAGGAACAAGTATTATGAGGTGAAATCAACAACAATGGATAAAACCAAGGAAATCATGAAATAAGCTCAATAATCTCATAATAGCATCAAATCCATAAGCTTTGGAATCTCCAAAAATGGAATCATCATCATTATCATCATGGAACAAACTTATCTTTAGCATCATAAGAAACTCTAAGACTCATGAACTTCTAACTTTTGGGAATAAGAATGTTATGGAAAACATATATATGTTCATAAGAAAGGAAGCATGCCTTTGGAAAGAAAGGGACTAGCCTTAACATACCTTTTTGGTTTCCTACTACTTAACGCTTATCCTTCCAAGCTCGTAAATCCACATTCAAGAGAATTCATACTATTGTTGGGCTTATCGTCATATGCTTATCTTAAGTCTTCAAATTAAACGCCTTTAGAATCTACCGAAATTCGGGCAGCATCTCCCCTGTTTATATCCCTAGTCCGAAATCACAATACCAACAACCAACACAACAACACTAACACTAACACCAACAGTATCATCATCAATACCAAAAAATTCCATAAAACATCCCATACGATATTTATCAACATACAATAATAATATACACTTCCTTTCTTCCCAATCAAGGAGCATAACCTCATCAACACACCAACAACATTAGATACCATCTATATACATGGAAATTAGTCCAACAACACAACCACAACATGCTCAAAACAGTCCATAAACTCAACAACTACAACACAACACTTTATGACCTTTCCTCCATAACTATTTTCACTTTTAAGAATTGCTAAACCTTCGAATCAACTCAACATAAGAGTTAGGATGAAGAAAATACCTTATACTTGAATAACCTTAGCCACACAAACTTTCTTCAGGACTAAACTCACCACAACACCAAGTAGAAACAAGAGCAACCACTTTTCATGAACTAGTTTGGTGTAATCTTGTTGAATTCTTGATTTAAGGGGTTATAAGTGTTTAAGATAAATGTATGGATATGTCTAGAACTCAAAAGAAGTGTAAATGATGAAAAAGGGGAATAATAGGGTATTTATACCCCTTGAGAGTTGGTTCCACCGACTTTCCAAGTGGGGTCTACGGGGAGCCATTTGGCAGCCTGGAGGCTTATCTTGAAATGCCCATAACACCCTACTCCGATGTCGTTTTAACGAACGGTTTGTTGCATTGGAAACTAGACTTGATGAACTTCATTTTAGGCATTTGAAACACCTCAAAACTCCTGATATACTAGGAGATATATTTCTCTAAATTTGACCCAGAATTTCTGTCCAAAATTCTGCCAAAATTTAAACAAACTTATTTTCTTCGATATGCTTGGTCCTGGAATCTTCCGAAACTCTCCATAGATGATATTTATCATTCATCATACTTGATAATGGTCATGTCCTTTGGTTCTAAGGTTGTCCTTCCCGGTTACGACTTACGAGATCATAATTCATCCTTTACTTCATTGCTACGTACTTCCCATCTCAAAACTTTAAGGGACGTCTCCAATACTCCATTAATACGGTGAAATACATGGAGTGCTCATGCTCTGAAAGTGCGAGGTGTAACATCTTTCCCCCTTAGAAACATTCGTCCTTGAATTTTGTAGCTTGAGTGCTTACGATGTTATCATTATTTTCTTGGAATGGTTGTCCTTCTTTAGTTCCTGATCTCCATGCTCTTATACTATGGGCTCGTTAGTCTTCTTTCATATCCTCCTAATTCTTTGTCGAACTCATTCATTAGTTTCATATCCTCATGTATGTAACCGGTGGTCAACGGATATCCAGCTATCGTCTCGTTCTCATTAAGGTGGTCTTGGCTCATGATCGCTACGACTCTCTGCCGATCTTGCGAGTATTCTTAATTGTTGTATCCTTTTTTTTTTTTTACTTGCTCTTTATTTCTCTACTAGTGGACAAACTCTCCTGTTCAGATATGGCACCTTTCCTTGCTTGTTTCTCTGATGCCATTTTAGATTATCCTTTTTTTTTGTACTAGTCGACCTTATATACATACCATATCATCTCCTTTTAATTCCTCGGTCGGACCCCTTAATTCCTTACAATATCATCATATTCATATTTGACCTTTTCCTCCAATTTCCTCTTCTCAATTTTAACATAATTACAAAATAAACTCATGAACACGGAACTAAGATAAAATTCTACTTAATCCTAATTTTCCTTACAATACGAGTATGCTTCCCTCCTTAAGTCCTTGGCTCTCTCTTTTCTTTTTCCTTTTAATAAGGCTCCTTATGCTCGGTCTGGGCTATCGGTAATTGTTATACTTACGTCCAGAATATCTCGAATCCCTCCTTCAATGATCTTCTTCTTTTAATACTATTGTAATCGATGTACTATCGCATCTATTTTCCACGACCCGCTCTTTCATTTGCCCAGCTCACACTGTTTTGTAGTCTCCCTTTACTAGGTAGTTGTACCATAGTCAGGCGTCATAGTTATTCCAATATCTTGTCAATCCTTTTCCCCTTCTTATCTTCCCTTTAATACCATAACTTGTTCATATTTATACATATCCCTAGTATATTCATCCTATTTCCTTTGTGATCGAATTTCTGTACTCCTTATCAAGACTCTTATCCCCTGTTATCGATGTTTTGTCTCTTGACCAGACTTGTTAGCCTATTAACCTTCTTCTTGGCCTTAGTGGTTACACAACTTCCTTTAACCAATTCATCAATCCACTTTTCTTACTTTCGCCCTTAGGGTCTTTCATGACTTCCCTTGCTCATAAAGTGCTTTTCCCCACTTGCCATTCTATGTCATTGGCCCTGGAATTTCATAGAATATTTATTAGAAATGCGATTCCTTTCTAATCCCAAGATAGTCCTTTGGGGGGGGGGGGCACTTTGTCACTTTCTAAATGAATGTGTTGATATGGCTTCACATTTATCCTCTCGGATATACCTTAAGAGTCAGAAATCCCTTGACACCTTTCATAAAATCTGATTATTCCCTCTCAGGTTATATTCATACCCATCGTACCACTCATTCATCTACCATCATACAACTACTTCCTTCAAAATATCATTCACATCCTTCATTAGCTATTCCGCCTTGTATTGCTAACTCAATAATCTTGCAATAAGAGAACTTTTGAAAGAAAAATTTTCTGTACCTTAGTCCTACCTTTGTCTTATATTCATACATCCTTATACTCGTACCTCCGTATAACATCTTTGCCAATATATTTTATACGATAAAAAGGCCTTATTGATAGTACGTACATCATTCTCTTACCTCTTCTACCCCTTGGTACTCATAAATCATTAGCATATTTATACTCAAGAGTCATAATTAAACATCTACTTATCCCTTCCACTTCTTACCTTGAGAAAAAGTTACACTCCCATCTAATCATACTAACGTCTCATTAATGAAACACTTTGAAAGGTTTAATCGACTCAAGTTTCGCCCCAATCCGACCAGTAATATAAGGAGTAACATATAATAATATAGAACCCGGATCAATCAATGCATACACATCATAAGAAAATACTGACAAAGATACCTGTAACAACATCGGGTGAAGACTCCAAGTCCTGTCGACCCGTCAATACGTAAATACGGTTCTTAGGACTGCTCAAGCTAGATGCTCCCCCTCTACCTCTACCACGACCAGCTGATGTCTGAGTGTCTTGTCCCGGAGGGCGCACCGATGACGTCGATCCGGTAGGCTGCACCATACTTTGACGGCCTAGAAATGGACACTCACGCATAATATGGCCTGGCTGACCACATGCATAGCAAAATTGGAACCCACGCGACACGGTCCAAAATATGGCTTACCACATGATCGCACCGTGCGGGCCGAAGCCTCATCTCGACCGCATTCGCCCCCATTCTCGGGA
>NC_081349.1:3286534-3291041 GCF_029784015.1 Lycium ferocissimum | reverse complement strand
GGTATATAAGGCTAACCCTTCTTTCTTAAGGCATGATTCCATTGTTGTGCAACTATAGATGAAATTCACAATGTCTTCCATGAGGGCTCTATTCCTAGAAATGCTAAGGTTCATAGTTCTTGATACTCTTATGATACCATTGATCTTGTCCTATGATAGTTGGTCTTTTAAGGAAAGATTTAGTGATGAGGATGATGATGTATATATATATATGTATATATATATATATATATATATATATATATATATATATATATATATATATATATATATAATATATAAAACGGTTATGTCGTGACACCGAGCCTATATGGCCGGGTATGATATCGATTGCGCGCACACCACTGATCAGTTGGGTACGGATAACACCGAGCTTTGTTATGGCCGGGTACGGATGACACCGAACCTACATAGTCGGGTATGGTACTAGTATATTTATATGTACATGAATTAAAGGTCTTCTTTAGAGAAAGGGTAAGTAAGTATGATGTAACGTCTCAACAGGTATAAATGGCTCTTCTATCTTATGTTATCCTTCATGTTTTTATCATTTTACTACTTATGCCTTATATACTCAGTACATTATTCGTACTGACGTCATTTTGTTTGTGGACGCTGCGTTCATTCCTGTAGGTAGACAGGGAGATAGACTTGACCCTTAGGCTACTTCATCATAGATTGGTTCAGGAGAGTCTCGGATTCGGTTTCCGGTACCGTTGGTACTATTCTATGGGCATGGCAGGGCCCTGTCCCGTCTTTATGGCATCACATACTCTCTGTAGAGGCTCGTAGACAGTCGTGTATAGCTAGATATCTCTTAGCCTTGTCGGCTCATATTTTGTATATTATTTTGATAGCTTTGTCGGCTTGTGTATATATGGGCATAATTGATGATGTTTATATAAAATGGTGCCTTAGCCCAATGGAAATTGTGTTATTGATGCATGGAAATTATAAATTATCCATGTGGCTCATTGATGTGGCGTGATTTTACGCCACAATCGATGCTTTTTGGCTATAAGTTTTACTTGTTTTTAAGCAAGTCTATGTGATTTTTATTATGTTTCAGGTAATACGAGGTCCCTAGAGCCTAAGTGTGAAAAACAAGCGAAAAAGAGGAAAAAAGTTGATCACTGGAAAAAATTGGAGATTTTGGAAATTTTGGTGGAAAATTAGCTCACGCATCGCGCAGAAAGTCACGCTTCGCGCCACCGCGCGGACTCGCGCTTTGCGTGAGTGTGTCACGTGTTCGCGCTGAAGAAGAGAAGTCTTGCTGATGTCATCCACGCGTTCGTGCTGCCACGTGGCGCATTCGCGCTGAAGGTGTTCCGGCCCAGTCCGAGCAGAACTTGGATTTGATGATTTTTTCTATTCCAGTTCATTTAAAAGCCAACTGGGAGCATTGTAAAATTATCTTTGGCATAAAACACAAGTCTGGAGACTAGGGTTCCTACGTATATTTTCTTTCTTTTATTCAAACCTTGTTTATGGGAATTTCTTAGTGACAATTGAGATTGAAACTCTTGTTGTGCTTATTTATTGATCGACATTATTTTTAATCAAGTAAGTTATTGTTATTTTAATTATTCTTGTTCTTTAACTTTTCTCAAGGGATTAGCTAATCCTAGGACTCGCCCATTTACTTTGTTTGAAACTTGGAAGAGGAAGAACGGGGTTGGGATAGAATAATTAACATGAATTCGGGGCGTTAACCCTCATCTAATGGAAATTGACCTAGGAATAGGCGATACCACTTGTAGCCATATTCGGGTGTTCTTAATGCTCCTAATTGCTTGAGGGATCTTCAATTGGGTAGTCTAGTTAATCTTCGGGAGAAGTTAATTTAGAGTCATTATCCGAGGCTGAATAAAATAAACTTGCTATTATTTATAATTCGTGAAATAGATTGGATCTTTACTTGAGAAATACATTCCTTAATTCCTTACTTGTGGCCATTGATCAATTTACTTGCTTTCTAGATTAGAATTTATATTTCCGTATTTTATCAAAACCTTATCAAAAACCACCATTGATGCGTTCGGTCTAGCTATTATTAGTGATAATTCCTAATCTACTTAAATTGCCTACATATTGTTCTCTGTGGGATTCCACCCCAACCTTGTTGGGTTACTATATTTGACAACGTCCGCGTTGTATTAATAGGTGTAATTTGAGCATATCAAATTTTGGCGCCGTTGCCGGGGAGCAATTGGCGTATTTTGGCTAATTTAGAAAATAAGCTAACTTGCTTTGAACCGAACCTGTGAATATTTGTATAGTTGTTTTCTGTGTTTTATTGTATTTATTTTGAAAAAAAAATAAAATAAAAATGGCATCTTTCCGTGAAAACTTGTTTAGTAGTGATTTTTATTGTGAGCATGGCCAAATTGCTGAGTTCAAACTCATGATGAAGTGCTCCAGAAGTAGGGTAATGAAAAACAAAAAGCCTTGGAAGAATACTTGAAACTAGTCTTCAACTTGGTTTGATGACAGTATTTAAGAAAATCCTCCATGGGAAAATCATTATGAACTCCCCAATGCTCAAGATGAAAGGGTAAATCATGAAGACGAGTTTATCGGGAATGCCAAAGAAAAAATAAATTGGAGTCAACCATTGTTCGAAAATATGGTTGGTGTTGACTCCAATCCGGGGGAAAAAGAGGATGTCGTAATTCAAGAAGTTCAAGAGCCTTATATCTTGCAATTTGAAAATTCAAGAAGGCAGAACAACATTCCTCATTTGAAAGCCAAGAAGTGTAAGATGAAAAATATTTTACTTGGCGTGATCATATATTTACCACCCCCCTCTGCTCGTGGATACAAACTTGAATCCAAGTTGGGTGCCCAATTCATAAGCTCCAAATGGCGAGAAAAGCGGTCAAGTTTGTAACCGTCGTGCCGCGACATTAAATCAGGCGCTTGGTGGGAGGCAACCCATCAGTTATGAATTTTTAGAATAGTTTATTTTATTGTTTTTGACTAACCTACAGAGTTTCAGAATTTTAGGAGTCCATTTAAGCAGGGCAACAATTTTCAGACCATACTCCTAAAAAGTGCGATCTGGAAAAAGAGGGTCTCAAATACCTCTGTACGAACGCGTTTAAAAAAAAAATTGTTCAGTGCGAACGAGGAAATGCGGATCCCCCAGGTAAGCGAAACGTTTAAAAACAGAAGCCAAGGGGTAACAAAACAGCTAAAAAAAAATATAACCCCTATTTCTCTCACTTTTCTCTCAAACTCAACTCAAATTCTTTAGAGCTTCTTCAACTTGCAACTATAAGGTATGAGATTCTCTCACTCTCTTGTTCATAGAGTTGTTTTTATCTACTTGTGGTGTCAAAATTTGTGGAAGGAATTATGTTTACTTTCTCTTATTGAAACATTAGAATTGGGTGAAATTGTTGAATCTTGTGTGAAATCATTGTTGTTAGTTGTTGAGTGATGTGAGTTGAGAGTCATGTTGATTTGTGCAAAAGTTGGGCAAAATACGTGATGAATATCATTAAATCAAAGCCCTAAAAATCATACCCATAACCTGTTTGTGAAAATGCTCACCGAAATTCTAAATCATTATCGACTCGCCGCGATCGCGTCACGGTCCTCTGCGCGAACGCGTAGAATGAAAAAGTTAAAATAACACGAACGCACCCCACTGTTGCGCGAACGCGCTGAAGGAAAATAGATAGTGCAAAAATAGAATGCTCGCACAGAGCCACTCGAAACTTTCGTGACCCGCTTTTGGCCTAATTGCCTCATTATACATTGTTTTAGGTATTCATATGTATGTTCGATATGTGTGTTCATTTTGTAGGTACTTAAGCTTGAAAAATGGCTACAACATCCAATGTTGTCCAAGTGCCCTTGATTGAATACTACGATACCACCACCTTTCAGTCATCAAAATGTTCAAAGATCTATGATAGATCACCGGGAAAGAGCTTCATCGAAGAAAGGGCATCGTAACGAAAATTTGGAAGAAAAGATGCCCGAGTTCTATGAAAGGCCGGTAACAAGCGGATAGATATGCTTTTATGGATGAACCGATCAAGGCAAATTATACCCTTGTGAGGGAATTCTATGCAAATGCTGCAGAGGCTGACATTACAGATCGGGTAATTATCAAAGTGAGAGGCGTGGATGTCCTGTGCAATGCTTCTCAAATCAATGCCTACTACGGTCTGTAGGATGATGATAACAGTGAGATGGCACAGAGGTACGAACAAATACGGCAACAATGGTTTGTGACCCACCTTCACGGTGGGGAGAAACCAAAGTGGTTGACCACCATGCAAAGAAAGATTGACTCCACAGAGTTCACTGCTGTGGCCAAAACTTGGCTAGATATTGTGACATCCAGGGTGCTGCCTTCGAAACATGATTCAGAGGTGCCCCTTGAGTGGGCTAAACTAATTTGTGCTGTGATGGAAGGGTTGCCCGTGGACGTGGGGAGGCTTATTATGTGAGAAATACGGGAGGTGGTGCTTGAAAGGACTAAGAGTCTATTTTT
>NC_081349.1:3276324-3286434 GCF_029784015.1 Lycium ferocissimum | reverse complement strand
GAGTAGGTACACGGACACCATGGGTCCCCCGTGTGTCATGACTACCGAGAAATGACATCGCTAGTACGTGGTGTACAGCCGAGTGTGGTTATTGTGGCAAACTTATTCCCGTTTGTGGCTTCCGTTGATTATGATTCTTGATATCTTGGATGACTTGATTTGTGATTATCCTTGGTTGACTTGTGTAGTTTATTGATTTCGTGTCTATTGGCTGGTTTGTTTATTCTATTGATATTATGAGATATGCATGATACTAATCTTAGTCGGCCTATGATATCTACGGGTACATAGTGTTTGTACTGATACTACCTTGCTGCATTCTTTTGAGTGCAGATTGTGATACAAATGTTACATCCCGTATTTTCGAACGTTAAGTTGCATCATAAGTTATTCATATAAGCTCAAATGGCAGGATTGTGTTTGAAGTTATAAGTGTTTATGTTATGTTTAACAAGTGATAAGCGAGTGTCGTGAAGGTTGGAGGTTAAAACGAATTGGAAAAAAAAAAGTTTTGTTAAGTTTGGGATGTTGAACAAGTTATACAGACTATATGGAATTTTGGTTATATCTAAATTTGCAAATAAAGAGATCCATGTATAAAAGTTTGAGGTCCCGAAATAATTCCCGCGGATTAATAGTGACGCGGATGAACAAGAGAATGCGGATGAACAATAACTCGGGTGAACAGTACTTGGGTGAACAATGACGACCAGAAAATTAAAAGGGGAAAATCTGCATTTTTTTTCCCACTATTCCTACCCCTCTCTCATCCCTAAACTCTCTCTAGACTCTTCCAAATCTTCTCTAAGTGACCCTAATTTATTTCCATCAAAGTTTGACAAGAAACCATCCTAAAATCAAAAGACTAGTAAGGGGTAACATAGTAAGTGTGATGATTGTTGCGTGGCTGCTCATTTGAGTTGAAAACTGAGGATTTTTCCTGGAAGTCTTGGGTGTTCAAGGTAAGAATATGATCTTAACTTTGTTATTAAGTTATGTGTAAAAGAATTGTTGGTTTTAAGGTGAAGAAAATATGTTTTGCAAGACATAAAGTGAGTTGTTGGTATGGCTATCTTATGGACTGATTTTGGATGGAATTTGAAGAGATTTTCACTTGTTTATATTATTGTATACTGTCCTTGTGGTTGTTGATGATGTTGTGTATATTGTGGACTGTTTTGGGGTTGCATTCTTGTGGTAATTTATGGCTAGAAATTTGATGGAATAACTTGGAAGTAAACTTGAAATAGAATATATATATATATATATATATATATATATATATATATATATATATATATATAGCATGCGGGTTGTTTTGGAAGAATCTCTCAGATGGCTTTTGATTTAACTTAGTGGCAACGTGAATATGCACTAGGATTGATGTGGTGTTGTTGTATTGGATTGAGTTGAGTTGAGTGGAAGTGAATGTTACAAGGGAGATGCTGTCCAAATTCTCGTAGACAAGCTACTAGTTTAATATGTGAGTTAAACTTAGCCTTGATTAGAAGCCTCCTTATGTTGTGTAGATTGGAATTGACTGGTTTGATTGCTCAAGAAGTATTAAGGACGCAGCAAGGTTAAGGTATGTTAAGGCTAAACCCTTTCTTTCTAAAGGCATGATTCTTTTATTATAAACCTTTGTGCCATATCCATAATATCCTTACTTCCACAAATGCTAGAAGTCTATGAATCTCATGATCCTTACGATATTATTGAGCTTATTCATGATCTTGAAACTATTCTTTGTGATTGATCTCACCTCATAATACTCGTTCTTTCGAGGTGAGATACAGCGATGATGATTATATTTATAATGCTATCTAAGTTCATGGTTCTTGATACTCTCATGACATTATCGATTTCATCCTACGATGGTTGATCCTTCAAGGAATGATATAGTGATAATGGTAATGCTAATTATGATGTTGATTTCATTTATGTATTTTTTTTATGTTTATATATGTATGCATTGCACTCCCACTGATCAGTTGGGTATTACACCGAGTCTCGAAAGGGCCGGGTACGGATGACACCGAGTCCCGAAAGGGTCGGGTACGGATGACACCGAGTCTCGAAAGGGCCGGGCACGGATGACACCGAGTCCCGAAAGGGCCGGGTACGGATGACACCGAGTCCCGAAAAGGCCGGGTACAGATAACACCGAGTCTCAAAAGGGCCGAGTACGGATAACATCGAGTCCCGAAAAGGCCGGGTACGGATGACACAAAGTCGCGACAAGGCCGGGTTCGGATACGATGTATGGTATGTGAATGCAAGTGTGTGTGTACGTGTATGGATGTGTATGAAATGTTTTCTATAGACAAGTTAATTTACGTACGTAACCTCGAAGTGTACGACGTATACTTGCTCGCTTTATCTTATGTTACTTTCATTCTTATATCATGCTACTATTCATGCCTTACATACTCAGTACAATGTTCATACTGACGTTCCTTCTTGTGGACGCTGCATCCATGCTCGCAGGTGTAGATAGACGAGACGAGGATCTTTCATCGTAGGCTACCTTCAGGTACTGGTCTTAAGTGGTGGATCCACTTCTTCCTGGAGCATTGCCGAGTCTGGGTCTATATATATATATATATATATATATAACTTGTGTTAAGGGTATGTCGAGGGCCCTGTTCTGACTTGTATACTTCAGTCATGTTCATAGAGGCTTTGCAGACAGTTCCTATGTACAACTTAGTTATATTATGTCGGTGGTTATGTTGGCATCATGGGTCCATTGTACATATAGTTATGCATGATATTATGTTCATATTTAGCCCTTAGCCTTATTTTTACCATTCGAGACATGAAGGATGCAAGTTATAAGTTGGTTCGCTCGGTTCCCGTAGGGTGCCGGGTGCGCTCACGCCTTACCAAGGGTGGAGTGTGACAACAGAGACTGCTACTCGCCCTCACATCTAGCGTTGAGGACGTTGCTTCAGATTTAGGGTGAGCTTCTATCCATGCTAGGCCGCCCGAAGATCTTTCTCTTATGATGTCTATTTGCTATTCTGGACATCATGGTTATTTGTTAGACATATTTCATTCCTTAGACATGTTCTAGATTAGAGTTCTTGTACGATGACTTTCAGATTTTGGAGATTTTGTAATAGTTAGAACTTCCGCAGTTACTTCAGTATTTTATGGCATGAATTATTTTGATTTTCTTATGCTTGAATGAGTAATAACTGATTAATTTGGTTAATATAAAAACGGACTTGAATGAATATATGACTTGTGTGTTGGTTCGCCCACTAAGAGTTAGTGGGGAGCCTGTCATGGAGGGTTGGGTCGTGATAATTCTTCTTGCCAGATCAACAAGTTTTCGAGTCATAGCTGCAATCTGAATCTGGTCACGCGTCCTAATGATGTTGTCACATCTCTTACTATACCACATGTCGCTGCATCCCGCTGCTCATTAGCGAATCTGAGAACGTGTCCTTACCATCAGTGAGCGGTTGGAATAATGAAATTTAGACCTTACGAATCACATATGCATGATAAGGAATGAAAGAATTGAAGGTTCCTAAGTGTCCTATAGCCTCTCGAGGATGGTTACGGAAGTCTACGTACTAATCTGCAAGACTTTACTAGACATTGCTCTTGTACTCATAAGACCGGTGAGCCTAAAGCTCTAATACTAATTTTTTATGACCCAAATTCGCGGGTCATGATGGCACATACACTATCCCACTGGTAGGCGAGCCATCCCCGAAATAGCAAATCATTTATAAAAATAAGTGAAAGATTTGATTATGCTTGCAACATTATCAAACAGTCTCAACATAAATATAAGGAAAGAAGTGCGGAAATAACTTAGTCTTATACATCTCCCAAAACCTGGTCTAACTCTTACATGAACTTCTAATAGAATTTTACAAGTCTTAGATAATACGTAAATGGAAAGTTGTTTCGAAATGAAGATGGATAAAATAACATAATAAAAGATCCAAGGTTACTGGATCTACTATAGCTCACCCTAGATTCTGGAGTTGGGTAACCTCAAGATCAGCTACAAGGCCTATAACTGGAGCACCAGTCTGTATCTGCACCATTGAAAGTGCAGAAAGTGTAGGTGAGTACAAACCACTAGTACTTCATAGGTATCATAGGCCGACAACGATCAAATAACACATATAAGATATAAAGATTGACTGCACTGAATAGACCAACCAAAACAAATATGACCCTCAAGTACATCCAGGAAATCATACTTCAAGTAAATGTTCATAATAAGTATGTAAATCATCAAATAAGCAGTTTAAGAACGAATGCATGAATGCAATGCAATGCTCCGTCCACTACTCAATCCCGTACATACATGCTAAGGGAAATACCTCATAGTCATGACCCATGGGGGACCCGCGAAGTCCATGTACCTCTTACTGCCTTCCGACAAAGACTTCAGAGGCTGAGAATCACTCTTTGGCAAAGACCTCGGAGGCTGTAAATCATATTCTGTCATCTCAAATCAACTCCTTATTTCTTTCCCAGCCTACACGGCCATATCATTCCTTTCCCGACCTACCCGGCCATATCCCAATCACTTTACCACCATGTCATCAAATATGAAATATGAAATATGAAAGGGCATTTCATGCATGGAACGAAGTTGAACAATATCACAAGTCATAGAATCAGTAGGTGCATGCCAAAAGAATACTAATCAAAGCTCAAGTGACCATCATTATCTTTACTTTTTCATGAGTTAAATGAGATGTACAGTGATGAAGATAGAGTAAGTAATTAATTACAAGTATCAACCAAACATGGGTGCAAGCCCACATAACCACATCCATACCAAACCAGTGGATTTATCACCACAACCATGCCCGAAGGCCTATCATGATTTCCCCATCAATATTTATAAACTATATATGCTTCTCCAATTGAAGTCTAAAAAGGTAAATCATAACCAACCTCGAAAGCCGAGCAGGAGCCACGAACACTAACATATGAGCCTTCCCCTTTCGAAGTTCCTCCGAGCAAGCAAAGTCTATCAAATTGAATTCTACATTAACATACGAGTCTGTAGACACTCATATTACTAGCATAATAATTCGAGTCTGAAAAGTCACCTAAAAATCCAATCCCGAGCCTTGAAGGTCAATACAGTAATTTCATTGCAAAATTAGATCCAATATAGTCAAAATAAAACTCTACGAGTTTAAACGAGTCCAATGATACCCATATTGCTATACTTTAATTCGAAACTCAAATATGAACCCAAAAAGGTAACCCTGAGCCTGCAAGGGCAAAACTAGAATTTTATTTCAAATTTGGTTTACCCATAGCTTAATTAGTCTAAATCCATAAAATCCTTTCAAAAAGTCATCATTTTGATCCTCAAACCCATGATCTACCACTTTTCAACTTTTGGGTTCAAAACCGCAATTTTCCCAACTAAATCTTGACTAAAACTAGAATAAGCATCGGGGTTCATGGGGAGATACAAAAACAGAGGTTAGGAACTTACCAACTATTTGAGACGAATCCATAGACACTGAAATCGCCTAAATCCAAGTTTGCAAACTTGTGAGAAAAAGTGACTAAATTTGGAACAAAGTGAAAGACTCGACAGTTATCCCACCCCGAATCAGATGCTAAATAATCAAAAAGTTCACCTTTGAAAAGCCTAACACAATCCTTGCAAAATTTCACCGAAGATAGCCTTTTGAATCACTGTAACGACCCGTTCAGTCATTATGATGTTTTTCGACAACTCTTGCTGGTGAAGGTTTTCTTCTGACTTTATTGAGCGTAGCGAACTTGTGAAAAATGTATGATGAGTCGTTTGATGCGTTTGGTAAGAATCTAGCTATGAGTTTCAGTCTGAAGTTCTTATACGCACGAGTTACTTGGTATATTTCATACCACCTTCGGAAATTCCACGTGATCGGGTAAGTTTGTAATGTGTCATCGGAATAATGTCTTTTATCGGTTCAAGTTTGGAAGATCTCATAGATGTCGTAGAATGTCGAAAATTGGAAGGCGAGACTGGCCTCATAGCAAAGATACCTGCTGCAAGGCTAAGGTCCCGCCCCTGCGGAACATGGACCAAAAGGTTAAGCTCACAAAGCTCGTCGATACGGGCGGACTGCCCGCCGCGGCGAGTCTGCACATGTGATGATCGATGTGTAACAGTGATATTGCTGAACATACCTAGATATAAATACCCACTTCGTCTTAGCTTGTCCTCTTTGGACATTTTGGAGTAGGGGAGCCTGACCTAGAGCAGCTTGGGGAGGTAGAGACCTATACCTTTGCAATGGTAAGTCTTAAACTCTCACTCTTGATTTTATATCCTTCTTTAGAGAGCTTCTGTGGTAGTTTCCTTGTTGGAGAAGAAGGATGTGACTACACACTCCATAAGAACCTAAATCCCTTTCTCCTATATTTCCTAAATAAACCCTACAGGTAGTTCTAAAGATCGAACCTTTATCAACTAAATGTGAGTATTTGTGACTCATAGGTGCGTTTGTGGTACGTGTTGAATAGATTTGAAACCATTCAAGGATTTGGCAAGGAAACAAGGAGCCTTCGAGAAGATAAACTTCGATTCCGAGCATGTTGAGACTTAAACACTTTATGTACGTATGTTGGTCTAAAATGAACTTAATAAAAGGGTCTCGAGGTGAATTAAAGGGGGGATTCCGATACTTGTGAGGTGGCGAGCACTAGTATCGGATATCGGTTATCATGTCATGGGTAATTGTGCAAATTTCAATTGTATAGTTAGTCTGAATGCCATGTTTTAGGCACTAGCTGATAGAATAGTACGTTCCTTTGGGATCCGTGTTTGGGGTTCGATGCCCATACTTTATGACTCTTTTTATTATTGTCTATTTGTCTGTTCGTGCATGCATATCACTCGTATATCCTCGTTGAATTGAAAAGAAAGTAAAAAGGTGAAGCCTTCATGATATTGAGAACGTAATGATGGAATTCAGCCCTATACTTGCTTTTGACTTGAAAACTACCAGATTCATGCTTATTATGTATTCATGCATACGATTTAGGGATATGGTGGTGAGTCCGATGAGATCTTGTTCCGGACGAGTGATGATGTTTGGCACATTTTGATAGTACTTGATCCCGGTTGGCTATGAGATAGGTTGTTGAGATATGACATGATTGAGGTTGTGATCCGAGGAAATTACCGAAGAGGTGATATATAGGCCTCATGAGCCCCCCATGGGTCACGACTCGTTAATATTCGAATGTGTGTATATCGGGAAGTGGAAACATAGGCCTTGCATTGCATTTGCATCTTATCCATCTTTTTCTTGTACTATTATTGTGACTGTTCGTATTTGACTCACCTTACCTGGGATTTTATTTACCGGTTGAGTTTGTTTGCTAATCTATGGTTATCTGGTGATTCGGCACCTATTGTGATATGAGTCAATCGGTTAGGATAAGGTCAACCTATACATGAGTGAGTATGAGATTGCTTGGTTGAATTAATCCTTCGAAATATTCGTAAAATGAAGTTAGAGAATTAATGGAACTCTGGGATAGAAGCTTTACTTAGGCTTATGTAAATGGTAACCCTCATAACAGGCTAAGTTAATTTGGAAGAATAGGTTTTGCATACATTTAGCGTGTGATGGCGTTAACTAGGTCTATTCGGTCGTGTGAATTGTTGGAAAGGATAAGTTAGATGGTGTCGTACCTGTTAATTGTACTTTTCTTATTATAAATCTGTTCTAATTATCTTGGTTTAGCGAAGTGGTGAGTGGTTGGCCAGCGCTTGTCTCCGTATCATTTAGGGACGGTCGATGATGCTGCTGAGTACCGTTGTTTTGCACTCACGCTACACTTGCTGCATCTTTTTATGGTGCGGGTTTGACTGAGGTTCGGGTCTGATCTTCAGATGTGATTTGGAGTCCGCCCGAGAGCTTCGGGGAGAGCTAATAGTGCAGCGTGTGGCACCCGAATTTCTCTTCTTTGTATTTATTTATTTATTTAATCTGTCTAAATTCCTACCTAATCTGTCTAAATTCCTATCCAGACAGTGTAGTTGTGAGTTGACTCATGTTTAGAAAACTCGGTAGTGCTTAAGTACACTTATGACTAGGTTTTGGGGTAATGCTTAGTTTTCTTTGATTTTCCGCATTGTTGTTTAATTTGTACAAAAATTATCTATTTTTAATAAGAACTGATTATTGTTTTGCTTGATTTTCAAATGGTTTTAAGTCGCTTTTGGGGTTGGCTCGTCTATCGGGGGAAAAGGTAGGCGCCATCATGACCATGTAATTTTGGGTTGTGACAAATTGGTATCAGAGCCCTAGTTTTACCGGTCTTATGTGTAAAAGAGCAATGTTTAATAGAGTCTTACGCATTGGTACGTAGATGTCTGTACCCATCCACGAGAGGCTATATGTTATATCCCGCATTTTGGTACGTCGGAATATTTTAAGACAATTGCGGGAAGTTAAGGACAAGGTTATCTTTAAGAGTTATTTCAATGTCACGAGTGGTTATAAAAATTATTTATGAATGTTGGTGGCATGGAAATAATGTGGAAGGCTAGGGGTAAAATGGTAATATTGAGAAAAGTCGAGGGCAAAAGCGGAATTTCATAATGATCAAGAAAGGCCAAGGGATGACCAAGTCAAACCATTAAGTCATCATTTATTTTCAAGAAAATGAGAGGAAAACTCTAGAAAAATTTGGAAGAAAAATGAGGCATGTGCATGGTCATGTGCTACATATATATATATATATATATAGTGGTGTGTGATTAAGAAGACATGAATCATTCAAGAAAATTCAAGAAAGGAAGAAAGACAAAAAAAGAGAGAGAGGGGGCCATGGTCAAGCGAATCCCGCCCTTGGAGAACATGGATCAAAAATTTTTCTCTTCTTGCTTTTCTACTAAATGGAAGGTTCCCGCTATCATGTGGAGTAGTTGTTGGAAGGAGGAGACCACTTGTTTTGCAAAAACAACAACCTAGCCGAATGGAAGAGGTGGAAGGAAAGGTTTCTATTCTCTTTTACGTGTTTTATGCATGTTTTGGACGTGTTGTGTGTGTGTGGAAGCGGATGAAATTCATGATGTGGTGTATGTATGGATGTTGGCCGAATTCTATAGGTTAATTGTGTAGTGAAGATGAATTAATGTAATTTAGCGTTCTAGTGATGTTGTTGAGAATATTATGTTGTAAAATGGATGAGGAACATGAGATTATGCATGTTAAGGTTGTAGCTAGCGCGCGTGATGTCGCGGCCGTGAATATGGGCTGATTTAGAAGGCAATGGGATTTTAATATAGCTTCTTGAATTTACGGAAATAAGGTTGCTAACATATGAGATTGTCGATATAGTTTATGAAGTTGAAAGAAAGAAATGTATTGTGTTGTGTTCTCGGGTTGGTAGTTTTGAATTGTGAAGTGGTATGTGATTTGCAATGTTTCGAATATTGTATGGATTACTTGAAATGTTCTTAAATCGTGTTTGAAAGGCCTCGGGATAATAGTGAACGAATGATCAATAATGTGAGTTTGAATATACGTAGCGTACTTGAAGGCGAATGAACTGTTATTGAATTAAATTATATGTTTGGAGATGCTATTGTAGTTTTATTGTTGATATTTGTACGAGTTCCATTCTCGGGTTGTTGTTGTTGAATTGGGCCGAGCCATACTCTCGGGACGGTGTATTTATAAGGAAATGCTGCCGAAAATTTCGGTAGGCAAGTGTACCTTAAGATTCAACCTCTAAAAGCTTCTCTAACCAAGGTTTGGTAAATGTGACCATTTCAGATTTTTGGCGGATTTGGAGCTCGAATTTGAGAAGCATAAGAAGCGGAAAAGGTATGTAAGGCTTCACCCTTCTTTCTATGGCATGTCTTAGACGTACTAAGTCGACCACATGTCCGGGGATCATTCCTTTTCTCGGAATCTAAGATTGAAAATAGTTACTATTCATTAAAGAGGGAATTGAATTAGAACTTGCGCGAAATGTCGAAAAACTTCTTTAACATCCGAACTTACCCAAATAAGACTCGATTACTCTAAGACCCTCCCAAGTGACGCCATGAACTGTAATATACGTAAATTTGATACGCCGCCTCGTTTGACTCGAGGTGGGCCT
>NC_081349.1:3157857-3276224 GCF_029784015.1 Lycium ferocissimum | reverse complement strand
TGATGATCCAACAAAAGTTGATCAATGGTACAAATAGGCACGACTCAACTACATCTCAATGACTTTGTCAATTCTTGTAACAGAATTGGGGACCAAAAAGCAATAAACTTAACTTACTCTAGGGACTTTAATATAAATGCAGAAGTTTAACAACTTAAAACTTAAGGGACTCAATTAAACGACTTATAACTTAAATTTATTAAGTCACAATAGACATTTGTGACATTCGTATACAAAAAAAGGGCACTAGCAGCTAAGCAGCCAACGACAGTTTCCAAAATGAATTCGTCCGTCCAAACACCCAAATCACCCCAGCGGATATGTATTAGTTGAGAGGTTCGTTCGAGATTTCCGGTCGGCACCGTTGTCAAGTATTTTTCTAAAATAACAAAGGTCCATTCTTTTCCTCTTTACTATGTTGTTTCAGTAATGTTTTCCTTTTTCCTGAATGCTTCGTTATTCTTGGTTTCTCGTACTCTTTTTTTGTAAATAAAATGGCTTTATTTAATTTAGTTATGTATCGTATGTTTCAGTAATGTATTCATGTTTAGTTAGGTTTAAGTTGTTGATTTTAGTCAAACGTGTAATAGAATGTACTGATTTTGATCTAAAGTTAGGACCTTTATACAATGCATGTTTTCTTTTTGAGCTGTTGTTTTGGTTAGCTGCCAATGCAAATTGTTTTTAAAAATAGAACTGGTTTTACGTATATCTGTCCAAATGAAAGTGTTGCATGACCTATTTCCATATATGTTTTGATTGATGAGACGCTGTTATGGTGTTAGAAACTTAGTGGATCTCCTAAATTAGCTATAGAAAGCTAGCGAAAATAACTAATCTACGTCTTGAAACAACTTATGAGTTTGTATTTAGTACATAAGTTTGGTGATTTTCTTATATGATTATTATTTTCTTAAGCAGTACTTAATAAGGAGGTTTAACTTTTAAACGGATTTTGGTCTTTGTGAGTAATACGAGAAAGGAAACTAATTAATGGATTACCATGTATTTTGTTGGTTTCGTGGAAAGGAGGTTGCAAGCAACTGAAGTCTTCTTTTTAACAATTCATTTAGGTGCAGTTATGTGTCACACCCCCAACGAGGAGTATGACGGGCTCCGACCTGTAGGCCGAAAACCACCTGACTTAACAGTTACTTTGAACATCCCATACCATAACTCAAAGAACACCTGCACGCAGAAAAAGCCCAATATAGAAATATCTGATCATTCCACATATGTAATTATGTGGACCGACAAGGTCGCCACAACATAACGTCTATCATAAAGCCGACAAGGCTAACAATAAAGTATCACAGACCAAAACAATGCCAACATGACCATATACAATACTTACATACCCCACTGTGTCCATAAGCCTCTAAGAGTGTACATATAAACATCTATTACACTAGCAGATAAGTACCAAAAGATAGCAAGTCCGGAGTAGTGGCACTTGCTGACACCGCTGAAGCTAAAAAATCCTACTGCGACCGCTCCTCAATAACCCTGTCAGAGCCTGCAGCACGAAATGCAGCGTCCCATGCAATGGGACGTCAGTACGGATAAAAGTACTGAGTATGTAAGGCTAGAAGCAATAACATAAGTAGGACGGGAATATAAATATAGCAAAGGTAACCTGTCATCTGAGAACTTGCAATATGCAATGCATGAATCTTAACACCATAGGTAAGTAAGCACATGTATATATGTATGTATATCATATAAGTGTTAGTGCTGCGAAACGTGTAGCCCGATCCATATACGTTAGTGCTGAGGAACGTACGACCCGATCCATATTTATCATATATTAGTGCCGAGGAACATACGGCCCGATCCATAAATATAATATGTTAGTGCCGAGGAATGTACGGCCCGATCCATAAATATCACATGTTAGTGCCGAGGAACGTACGGCCTGATCCATAAATATCACATGTTAGTGCCGAAGAACGTACGGCCCGATCCATAAATATAATATGTTAGTTATACATAATGTAAATAGCATGCATGAGAGCTCATATGAAGGCTACAACTTTATCGGAGTGACGTAAGGCCGGTAACCTCCGATTTATATTATGGAATTCGTGTCGAATCCAAAGAAATAACTTAATGATGATGAACATAATAATATACCAAGAATCAATCAAATAACTAAGACATTAAGAGTTGAACTACATGACATAGGAATGGAGTGATTTTATTATGGAACGCTCATATTCATACCCTAGTTGGATTCGTGCCAAGGAAAGACAGAAACGAACACCGTACGTACCTTATTCGCCAAGCCACCACTTAAGGGGTCCTTTATTCCGAGGCTCGCCCCTCACTTGAACCTATATGGCGAGAAATACATTTTTAATCATACCTTCATCATGCTTCCCATTAATTCACTCGTACTAGTTATCAAATACTAGTTTAGGTTTCGAAAATTTGGGCAGCATCTCCCCTATATTATCTACCTACTCCAAATACCAAAAAAACTCCCAAACAATACCAACAACATCAACACAATATTATCAAGATTCTATAAGATATACATGTACAATTACATCCAAACTATCTTCAATTATGAATCCATGCTCAACAACACAAACACAATAATCCATAACCCTTATTCTTGTAAATATTCCTAAATCGCTATTAAGAAAGAGAAATTCATACCTTATCCTTGCTAGAATAGGAAGATCTTCAAGATTTACTTTGGTTCCAAGCCAACTCCAACACAAAATGAAACTATAATCGCGACTACACGTTGTCCGGACCTCGATTAATACTCCGTAAATTGAAATTACTCGAAATCCTCACTTTTATATGATATATAGGCTCTCATATATTTGATGAGCTTTCTAGAGCATTTGGGAAATTTTTGTGAAGAAAAAATGGGGTTTTGCCCCTTATATAGTGTGCTAAAGTCGGTGGCACTGTAGCAGCACTGTAGCAGCGCGCCTTGCTCTGCACGTCTAACTTGTAACGTCTATAATTCTCTACTCCAACATCGTATCGATGCGCGGTTTGTTGCGTTGGAAACTAGACTCGACGAACTTTATTTTAGAATTTTTTGTTTACCTCAAAACCCCTCATATACTAAAAGATATTCTTCCTCCAAGTTGGGCCAAAATTGCCCCTCAATTGTTCTTCAAAATTCCAACAAATTTAATTTCCTTGATTCACTTGCCCTTCAATCCTTCCATAGCTTATTATATGAACTTAAACCCTCATAACCATAAGATTGGCGCATATAATCTCATATATTCTTGAAGGTAACTCCAGTGTCCATACTTAAAACAATCAACACTTATGAATCTCAACGTACAAAACTACGGGGTGTAACATTATGTTTCTTATATATTCAATCCATTCTCATCAAACGCTTCATGTATTTATTTTGTTTAAAAATTTCCTTGAATAATTTTCAATACTTCTTATCGCTTTATCATTTTTATCTAAAGAACGAGTGAGGCCTAGACTAAATCGGAGGCCCGGAGGCCCGGATTAATTATTAGTGCAAGATGAGCGAGATGAGATGAGAATTACTTCAAATCGAGTTGTCAAAGGAAAAGAAAAGAGCGCAAAAACCAATTGTAAGAGAGCGAGATAGGTTGTGAATGACTTCAAGACCCGTTGTTAAAAGAAATACTCGAAAGAGAGTTTGTTGGGTTACGAGCCAAATCAAAAGAATTTAGGAGTTAATTAATTAGTTTAAGTGATAATTGATATGAAGTCGGAAAGTGCTGCTACCAATAAATCGTTTTAATAAATTCAATTACCATATTCGAAGCCGAATTAATTGAGGTGGGTAGACTTTAAGTACGTTAGATGCTTATTTAGGCGCGGGAAGTGGGAACGATCAATAAATGCCTCCAAAGGCACGAGAGACAAATCAAAATTCCTAGTAAGGCTGAAAAGCACTGCTACCAGTACACCATACATTATAAATAAAATAAGTATTAAACCGAATAAAACGCGGGCCATAAGCATTTCAAGGCTCACATGCATAATTCTATCCAAAAGTGAGTTAAGCCGATAAAGCAACCGTGCTACAACCACGGGACTCGGGGAATGCCTAATGCCTTCTCCCCAGTCAACAGAATTCCTTACCTAGTCTTTTATTTTTGCAAACTAATAATAAAAGAGTCATTTTATTTTGATTAGGGATTCATAAGGTGACTTGGAACACCAAAACTCAATTCCATGTGGCAACTCTGTAAAACAATTAATCCCTTCTAAATACCGTCACTTTAAATGGAAAAACCCTTATATATAATAATAAAACTTTTGTGTGTGCTAATAGAGCGGGGACGGAAAAAGGGGTGTGATAGTGGATACTGAGTGTCGTGAGAATATGGGTTTATACAGTGCCGAGAACTATTAAGAGACAAATTGATACAATGATAGGGATTATTGAGAGTCTGTTTGATACTCAGCTATGGACTATTGAGATTGATATGATCGTGATGGCGCGTGTGGATTTCGATCCACCCATCATGAGTCATCAACGTGGTACCTCTCTTGTTGTGTCACACTAGCTTTGGTTGGGATTTATGGTTGAGGGCATATGGGTGCTATGATGATGGTGTTGAGTAGGTATTGACTCAATAATAGATGTTGAGCTTAAAATGTTAGTTTGATGATTTGACAAACAATGTATTCAAAGATAATCATGGGAGATATAAAGAAGGCATTTGGAGAACTAAAAGTCCAAAAAGATGTCCAAAGGATTTAGTGAAGTAGTCACATTATTAGAGGAACTGCTCAAAATAACCGATTCTTATCATGCAACACTAGAGACTATCAAAGAGCAATTTCATGCCAGCTGGGAGAAATAGAAGATTGAATCTTTCCTATTTGATGAAAGGTCGGATTTCAAGTTATGAAAATATTTAAGCATTGAAGTAGGAAAGGGAAGCCAACGCGCATGCAAGGAAAGAATAAAAATGCAAGTCAAACAATGATTTGTTTTTGGATAAAATTATAAAACCAATACTTGGTTGGATTCAACAAGACAATGCAGCAATTAATTTTGTATAAACACAGCACGAACAAGCTTTGGAGTTTAACCACAATCACATCATTCCAATGTGAGGCAGGAGTGAGGAGAGTCAACACCTAGTCTCAAGAAGAGCCAACTACATATCGACAAAGAACCCGTGCTTATCAAGATTTATCATTAAATTCTTTAGTTATAATAGTTAGGTTCTAGTTGTGGATCCGTCTATTTATCTTTGCTACTATTGTGTAATAGGTGTTAGTTGGTATCGAGTTGTAAGGACTTCTTTGACTGGGTAGAGTCATTGAAGTAGTGAGTATTAAGTGGGTAGAGGTGGGACTATTAAGAAGAAATTCCTTAGATATTGAAAGGAAGTTAGTAAAGTCCTATAAGAGAACTATTGTGGTTTTCTCCACCCTTGAGCAGAAAGTTTTCCATGCAAAAATTGTTGCGTTGATTTATTTATTCTGCGATTTACCTTCTTACATAGGTTCTCAAAGAAGTAGCCACCCGATCCTAACAAGTGGTACAAGATCTAGATCTTTCTACAAAGCTAGCACATGAATGATGGTTTCACCTCCAATAGTACAAGAAGAGCACATGAAAGATGGTTTCACCTCCAGTAGTACAAAAAGTCCAATCAAGATCACCATATTTTAAACGAGTACGTTATGAATGGCGGAAAATCAAAACACAAGATTATCTAGTCATTGAAGATCCTTCAATATGGCTTAGGAAGTTTGTTAGGATCTAACTACTCCTACGCACTTTAAGAATCTGGTTCTTAGAACAGTTACGCACGAAAGTAATGCAGCAGAATATAAATCAACACAAGAAATTTCACGTGTAAAACTCCTTGCTCAAGGAAGTAAAAAACCACGACGTATCACTTATAGAATGTAGCTTAATCTCTTTCTCTACTAAATCAGAAGACTTGTAAAGGTTACATATAACCTAAGAACTTGTTCCTTGAACAGTCCCCTATGACAACAGTTTAACCAAAGAACACCTTTTATACAATACTTGCAATGGTAAATAGATGAAGCCACAACAAAACCTAAATATGACAAACTAAAGAACCTAATGATTTGATAAGCTCGACTTCTTCGTTGTCTGAAGTTGAATCTCTAAGACAGTGTTGACTGCTCTCACTTTAGTCTCTCATTGGAATTTTGTAATTTATAGTTATGGTTAAGCTCCAAATCTTGATCATTTTTGTTTATATAGAAGTAGTTGTCGCCGTTGAATAGTTAAATCTAACAAAGTTTTGGTTTCATTAATTGTACCCGAAATTAAATCCTTGTTGGACTTGAATCTTCCTTCTTTCCTATAAGTGCATCGGCAAAGTATTCCATGCTAATTCCATGTTTATCAACTTATGGTACTTTATGGATATATTCCCATAACTTGAAATTCAACTCTTCACAAAGAGGAATCAGTGAATAATTATGTCTCCTTTAATGTTGGCATGAAATAGCTTTTCAATCTCTAGTTGTGTGACAGTACGGATTAACTACTTTGAGCAGTTCCTTAGTTGATATGTCTGCTTCATTGAATCCTTTAGAGATCTGTTTGGATATATGGTTCTTCAATGAATCCTTTCTTATGTCTCCATTGATTGTCATTGGATACATTGTTGTCAAGTCATCAAACTTCATTTTAAGCTCATAATCTATCATTGAGCCAGCAACTACCAAAACATCCCCCCCCCCCCTTTTTTATGATGACAAACACATAGCAGCTTCATATATCTTCATGTGACCTTTGATCGACTTTCTGCAATATTCTTCAGCTCTGAATCAAATCATCCCCCTTAGGCTGTGTTTCTATGCTGGTAATATTCCTCTGTAGAACTAGCTCCATTATGTTCTAACACTACAGTTTCGTGTTGATATAATAAAGGCTCACTACATGAGGTTTAGAAGCTAGCAGTTGTTCATCCATAAGACTAGGCAAGTTTTTGATAGCCTAAATAATCTCACTCAGGGACTAACCTTCCATAGTTTGCAACCCTTCAGGGGCTACGTTATTTGGAACTTGAAAAGATGATATTTTCCTATGAATGTGCATAAGGACCAGGTTCCATAGCTCATGACATTTGTTCTCCAACCTTATATCTCTATTTTTTTTTCTAACCTTATACCTCGATTTATTTTCCTCCCCTGTTACTCCTCAGTCAGTGCTTTCTAATAGAACTGAGTTCTTTTATATGTAAGAACCAGTTCCTTTACAATAAAAAATCTAATTGGCAACTAGGATAAGTGCAGCTTTCAAGTTAATAACATCTTGGACCAACTTCAATCTAGATGTGGTCAATATAATGTCTGTGCCTGATATATTTGATGTTGGTACATGATCTGTATATGAACTAAATTTTTCCACTTTTGATATCATCAAAAATAAGTGTTTCAACAAGATCCGGTGTATTTGATCAATATCAAACTCATGGCCACTCGGGATGTATTATCATGAACATGTACAAGAGCTTTGACAAATTAATTTGGTTAAAACATTTAAAGGAATATTCACATGCACCAATTTAAGTCATAAGACCCTAAACAAAATATTGTTACATATCATTCTACACTGCCAGGAAAGATATGAAATGCAAGTCGGTCGGTATTTGGTAGGATTTGATCTTGGTATAAACTGGGAAGAGATAAGGACCAGATTATTTTCTTAAGCTCAATTTGGTTAGAAAGTCCCTATGTTTGTGGGTACATATATCGACCTTTGGTACGTTTTTTGTTCAATGTAGTTGCCCCTCTAAATCATCCTCGTCTTCTTCTTTCTTCATACCTACTGACTTTATTTTGAGCCAACCATTTTATTTATACTCTAGATTGAAAACTTCCCTCTTGTTAATCCCTTTACCCCCTAGACACTAGCTCTTCCAATGTTTCTCCATGTTCTGTGTCTCCTTTTTCTTTTTCCAAACTCTCAATTTTATCCTTTCCCTTGGGTCACTACTTGTGTCATATAGTAACAAATATTTTAATTTCTTGACATATGTGACTTTGAGAGTTTTCTATTGGTGATCAACTGATGCGGGTTGCAGTGTCTACTGACCAACAGATATGGACTTGCAAACAAAGGAGGGGCTTTGTGAACTTAGGTATTGATATAAGGCAACTCAAGTTGGCTTCTTTACGAAGATATTTCTTGTGTGGCTGACTAAGATGGATTGGCAACATAGACATATTTATGCAACTTTCAATCGGAAAGGAGGTGCATACCTGATAATCATAAGAACCAGGTTCTTTGACTAGTTTCCTCGTTATACGTGTTGTATGTGCTTGATTGTCCACGCCATAAGTGCATATAGTAAAGATATAAGACTGAGTAAGATATTTTTCCACTTAGATCTTTCTCGAGCACTCTATTTTCATAGCCAATTGGAGGAGAAGTTTTGTTGTATTCAGTTTATCTTTTCTCTTTAGTTGTTTCTTCTATCAATGCAGGTTTGTATTGTTCCTTGCTTCTTCAGTAAGCTTTTTTTTTTATTGGACCAGTTTCTTTGTGTGTGTGTACTTTTGATAGGTTGTCATGGTGTAAGTATTTACTATATGTCAGAGAATCGATCCCGCCGTGTGGTTTCTCTGAAAGTATTTGATTATCATAAGTCTATGTGGTCTTCTTCTTGTCTATCTATTAATTTCTCTTTCTTCCCACACACATTGATATTATTTTCTAGTTGATTCTTCGCACCTCATCCTCTTGCTTTATTTCCTTTTGCGTATACCAGGTTCCCAGTGATGATATTTGGGAAGTGAGTTCCTGGTGCCCCTTTTTGTAGTGTGTCTCTTGTCAAGACTGTTCTTCTTCTTCCTCTTCTTTATGGGAGTGGATGTTGCACTGTTTTCAACTCTCTTTCTTTGACTCATCCTCCAGGTTTAATTTTCTCTCTTCACTTGATTTTGAATGTTCATGGCGCTTCTTCTGGTTTTTTTTTTTTTTGGGGGGGGGGGGGGGGTGAAGGGGGGTTTTATGAGTCTCGCTCCATCAATATACTATCCTCCAATTTTTTATAATCAAGTTTCCCATGATTGTACTTGAGGAAAATAGATCCTGATTGCTTCTTTTAGCTATATGTTGTGCTGATATTATTTGCCGGCCATTATTGTCTTTTTTGAAGGACCAGGTTCCTACACTTTTTTGTTTAATTCTCTTTATTGTTGCTATAGGCATCCGTAGGCTTTGACTCATTGGCACTTTTTTATATTAACTCTCAATGTTGATATGTTTGTATACATAGTCTTTATGCTTCCCTGATATGTGCTGGGAGTGGATCCTTGGGAGATGATCTATCCCATACCCCCTATTGTAGGCTTTTGGTAGGAGGAGTATTTCCTTTTAGCTTTGACATGTGCTGAGACCTTCACACATGCTTCTAGTTTCCTCCTACCTTCTTTTATGTTTATTTAAGGACTAGTTCTGGACACGTGCGATGCGTTTGAGTTATTAGGAAAGTTTTATGATTAAAATTGAATTAGGTACATATAGTAAATGTATATAGAGTACTTATAAACAAACATTTGAAGTATTTAAAAAAAATTATTAGTTTATTAAGGTTAGAATACTTTAAAAATATCTATAAAATTTTAAATGTTGTAGAAGTAATGATAAGGCAACTTATTTAGTATATAAATCATTATATATTGGTGTGTCTTTTGCTATTTAAGTAACTTTTATCATGATCAAAATTTTCGCTGCAAATATTAATAATGTCATTGGTGTTAATATTGCATTTTTAGAATTTATCTTGATAGCACATGAATCATCATATACTCAGACGCTGCCAACTCTTTTAATTACTTTGCAATAAAGTAATTGAATTCAAAAAACTCCGATTCGAGTCATGGACCAACCCTTCAAAATGCTTTAACTGACTTAATGTCTCCTATAAATTATAGAATTACTATTCTAAAATACTTAATTTACAAAGGAGTAGTAACTTTTATGCATATGAATTTTATATGAAAATTCATTTGCAAACACATGTAATTGATGTACAAAGATAATCATGTATAGCTTTCATACTATATGATTATTATCTATTAAGAAATATTTACACATCTTTGTGCAGTAATATTTGAAGAAACCAAAATGATAAATTCTTCTTATAAGTATTGATTAGATCCTTGTAATAGCGGTTGAACATGAAAAGCACTATTAAATGTATGCATCAAATTGTCAATCCAGATACAATATAAATTGTATATATTCATTTCTATAAGCTCTAGGACTTATCAAAATGACAATTTAGAATCAAAACATAAGTACAAAGATAAGTGAATGAATGTAGTCACGATTTTAATAGGTGTACACCACGCCTTGCACATATTCTTGACATATTAAAATCTGCATCATATATATAAATTTCAAATGAGGTTCACCTTTTTCCTCATTACACATGCAGCTCAGGATGTTCTTCATTAGATAATTATACTATATTAATTAATGTGCTAATTACAATAAATAGCAACAATTTGACATATATAGTCATTGTTTCGCAAAAATCTAAAAAAAACTATGGAGATGATGGTACCTAAATAGCTTTGGAACTTGTACTTTCTTTTTTTTTTTTTTTCTTTTTTTGATAAATAAAACATCCATTAAGTCCGCTTAGTGGCAATTTATTTTTTTATTTTTTAAAAAAGATGGTACCTAAACACACTCAAAGTAGCTAATAACATACTACTATAATTTGCGTAAGGCAAAATGAGAATCATTTCTTACCTAAATAAAGGATGAGAGTTAAACTGATACTACTGCCACATATCTTGTCTAAATGATGAAACTGACATTCTCATCTGTGAAAATACTTGGACGAATAGCTGCCTTTTTTTCCTTTGGGTTTTGCTACCACATGGAATTCAGCTTCTCTACTTCCACTAGCCTTTTAAAGTGAAGACATGGTATTTATACTATTTTAGAGTAGTTCAGTTGAAGAAGTCTAAAGGTTTGGCAGATTTAAATGATCTATTAAGTAAAAGAATGTGGTGTGCATGCATTGAATTTCATCTATTAGTACTCTTCCATACTTTGATAGAAACAAGTAGTAGAAAAAACGGTAGAAAGTGGGGAGCAATTTCAAGAGAAGAAATTGATGAGCATACAGAGGGAGGAGAGAAACATGAGGAACGTGATTATTGAATTATGGGATTTGAAGAACCCGTAAATAAGAGTATTAACTAAGGACTGAACGTGATTGGATTTTATTGTAAAGAATTTAATAATTATCATCAAGGTAGTTATAATATTATTATTTAATATTTATTAAATTATATGTTTTATATTTTATTACATTTTAATTAATAATTAATTTATAGCAGGGGTAAAAGCATAATCCAACTTTGAAGTTGGGAGCTTCCCACTTTTAGTATTATATGATAAGTCATAGGAACCCACTTTAAGTTGGATTTCCTTTGTCATGAGTAGGACTTACTCTATGCCTGAAGTGAGGGATCATATTACTCTCTTTTCTTTTGCTTCTTAGCCTATTATATTCTTTTGTTTGTCTACATCTTAACTCTGTAGGTATTCTGCATGTGCCCATAGTATTCACAATGGAAGCATGGTACATGGTTGATGTTCTTGGGTTTCTATTTCGTTGTCCCTTATGAGGAAAGGTCGTTTTCTCTGAACACCTGTTCTTGTTGCGTAAATCAGCCTTTATCTTCTAAGTCATTTCCTTCAATTGTTTCAGAGTTTCTTCAATTTCTTTTTTGCTCCGGGGGGGGGGGGGGTGTGGCTAAGATCTTCTAGATGTCAAGTCTCGTTTTTTCTTCCATAGAGAGAGGATCTGTTCCTTGAGATTCTTGTTCGTTCTTACTAGATTTTCGTTCTCTTTTTCCATGTTCGAGTGCCTCATTCTGAGGATTTGTGTTTGTATATCAATTCGTTTCTTTCGATATGTCCATTCTCCAGTATATTTAGGACAGTCTGAGTCACACTTTCTAATTTTCTTTTGGAGTATTTGTTAACTTTTTCTTTTACTTCTGAGAAGAACTTCCTGCTATATCCTCATCCTTATCATCTTCATCTTCCAGGAATGTTTTCTTTGGATCGGTCGACATATTGTGATTGTCTGCTTCTCCTTCGTTATTAGCAGTTGATCAAAGGGCTTCCATTTGGTCTGTTTGTTTATTTCCCACTCATCAGCTAGAAACTCCTTTTTCAAGTCTTGATCTCCATCCTCAATATCTGAGTTGGCCATGAGAGCGAGATTCTATATGTCTTCAATTGAGGGATGATCATTATAATTAGAATCAGTCTTTGATGTCTCCTCTTCTATCTCGTTGCCCAAATCTTTTAGTGCCCTTTTGTGTGCTCTCATGGATTTTCTGGTGATCAATTTTCTGAGAACTTCAAAGGGCGAGTCTTCATCAATGATTTCTTTCTTGTCTCTTTGAATTAGGACAATCTTTCCTTCTTTATAGATTACATGAAGAATGTCCCATATTTTTCTTGCACTAATATGTGAGAGGATTTGGTCATGGACGGCTGGAGAAGTACTTTTGATAAGGAATTCCTACTTTGATGTGCAAGTGGGCAACTTCTTAGTTTTTGCTGTCTGTAGTTGAGGATTCTTCTGGGCCATCTTTGATTAGTCTCCGGGCGTCAAAGTCTTGAGAGATAGTAAAATCTTCCATTCTTGATTTCCCCTATTGACAATGCTCTCCGTCAAAGTATGATGGTTGTTGATTGATTTTCCTCTTTGAAACATAAGATGTGTAGCCATCTTTCAAGGTACTAGGCTTTGTAGAACGGTTTAGCTCTAATACCACTTGTTAGGATCGGGCTACTCCTATGCACTCTAAGAATATGGTTCTTAAAGCAATTTACGTAATAAGGCAATGCGACAAAATATAAATCACACAAGAATTTTCACGAGAAAAACTCATTGCTCAGGGGAGTCATAAACCACAACCTATCTCTTATAAATTTACCTGAATCTCTTTCTCTACGAATCAGGAGTCGTGTAAAGGTTACAGATAACCTAAGGACATGTCCTTGAATAGTCCGGCTATGACAACAGTTTAACCAATGAACACCTATTACATTATACTTGCAAAGGTAAATAGATGGAACCACAACAGAACCTAACTATAACAAAGTAAAGAACTTGGTGATAAGTTCGGGTTCTTGGTCGTCTCAAAGTTCTCTCCCTAACTAAGTGTTGACTGAGCTCACTTTAGTCTCTTGTTGACATGTTGTGATTAGTGGTTGCCTTTAAGCTCCAAATCTTGATCATGATGTGTTTATATAGAAGTAGTTGCAGCCCTTGAATAGTTGAATCCAACCAAGTTTCCGTTTCATTAATTGTACCCGAAAACCAAACCTTGTTTGACTTGGCTCTTTCCTTTCCATGTAAACGCGTCGGAAAACTCTTCTACTTCAATGCTAATTCCATGTTGATCAAATTATGGTACTTTATGGAAATATTACCATAAGTTGAAATCCTACTCTTCATCGAATAGGAACCAGTCAATATTCCGTCTACTCTAACATTGGCATGAAATAGTTTTCCAGTTTCAAGTTGTGTGATAGTAAGGATCAGTTCCTTAGTTGATACTTTTACGGTTCACATTTTCGTGAGCGGGGTTAGTGCTCGGAAAAGCTACTTCGAACTCGTTGGTGCTCTTTCAGACTTTGTTTTAAAAGAGTCGCCACCTAATTTTTAGAAAATTAGGAAAGCCAGTTTTGAAGGGTTTATTCATATGCCGTGAAAACCCTTCTTAATCCAAAGTTCTAGGTAAGGGTTCTGGTGATCCCCAAGGGAAGGTGTTAGGCACCGTAGTATTAAGGATCCGTACTATACGGTTGACCTTCGAATTTCAATGTGTGAGTATTAGCATGAACTGTTTGTTTAGTGTTTATTTCCCACAAAAGATTTGTCATGTTGCATATCATTTTTTTAAAAGAGTTGAATATATTCCCTTTATATATAGGGTATTTAGGTTCGGATTTATGATATCCGGGTATAATTAGTTCCTTTTATATATAAGGATAGTAGTTTTCCTATAGGAATAGATAGAAAGTTCATTTATTTTTTGGATTTGGGTGACCAAGTTTTATTCATGTTTTACTCACACGTGGACCGGGTTAATCCGTTTAATACACTTTCAGAATATCCTTACCTAAATTTTTATAATTAGGCGTAATTTGGACTGTTTTGATTTTTTAAGAAAAGAACCTTTTATACATTTTACGCGATTGGTTTTTAGGAGAAAAATGAATTGTACTCATGGTCTAAACTCTTGCACATGCTCCCTTAAAATGTACTTGCTGCATATATCTAGTTTATACCAAAGTCCCAATTTTATTTAAGAAATAAGAGCTTCATTTCAAAACCAGTTCTGTTATAGCAAAATGCTTTTCTTATTCGTTGAAATCATGGGCCTTAGCCCAGAAAAATATTGACCGTATTTTTTAGAAAAGGCCAAGTGGGTCTTAACCCAAAGAAGTAATTTTATTTGGGTTTTCTTAAAAAAACAAGTTGTGTGGGCTCTGGCCCAAACACGCCCTATTTCTAACCATTTAAAAACATAGGCCTTAGCCACATTCGTTTGACCACAGATTTATGTAAAATCAAACGGTATTTTAGTCCAAAAAGAGACCTTCATCATTTGCTTTCAAATATCAGACCGAATGGGCTCTAGCCCAAAAAAACATTTCAATGAGCATTCGTTTTTTGAGAAAAAGACAAGTGGGCTATAGCCCAGAAATATCAAGACTTTTTACCAAACCCAAAAACCAGAAAAGACACGCTTTCAATAGTTTTTTAAGAAAAAAGCCTTTTTTCCTAATCCATTTTATCCTCTAAATTTTACTCAAGCTGTTATACCATTTTTGCATTCCCAAAATCTTTTTGTGTTTATTACTTATTGAAACTATAGCAGTTGCCTCCCATTTTTAAATCTTCAAAATCAAAAGACGCATTCTCAAGATTTTGAAAAAAGGGTTTTCAGGTGTTAAAGTCAATCTAAATGGCATATGCACCATTTTCCTAAGATGCCTAATTCATAATAAAGGTTCCAATAATATTTGTGGGTTTACAAATAACAAGCACAATACAATCAAGCCAAAGATAGCAAAAATATGGTGGAATAGAATAAATTAAAATGGGGTGTACCAAACCCCAACCATTTTCACCCATGGTTGGGCCTTCATATCATTTTACCCTTGATTAGGCCTTCAATATATTAGCTTCCCTTTCTTCCTTTTGGACCCGAAGATGTTTGAAGGAAATTTTCCCTATTGGGCTTTTAGCCCAATAAGGTGGCTGGACCTCGGCCCTAGTGGCCATACAGTAGAGAGGGGAAAAAACAAAATACCCCGGTTAGTTTATATTTTGTGTTCCCATCATACATATGATATGCACACATAATATACAAAGTATACTACTATTTTATAAATCCCATTCTATACATACAACACATATATATAGTATGTCATATTTATTCAAGAGACCATGTGAGGCATATGTGTTTCCATGTCATCACCCCCCTTTTAATCCTGATGCCGTACAAGTTCCAAGAGGTTTCGTGAACCTCTGGCATGGCTGGTCACCAGGGAAGGGTTCAAACTAGACCTCCCTTTACCTAAACCGCCTCTCAACCCACAAATAGGGAAGACACAGATTCACATACACCAACACATGGTTCAGAGTAAAAAAGATATATATGGAACAACTATCAGCCAACAAGAATAAATGAGACCAAAAGAGAGAAAAACATGACTTGAGCATGAAAATTAAGGTAATCTATATGGGCACAAAGATAGCCTAAACTAAACTTAAACCAAGCAAATCACAACAGATCCGTCAAATGCAGTTCTAAACAACATAGAATCAGGCAGATGTGATAAAGTATAAGAACACAAAGGGAAAACCATTCTCTAAGCACAGTGTCATCACAACAGGTTTAGTATACATAAAGTATACCTGTAGCCATCTAAGCACAACTCTCAGATGGTTCTAGACATTTTATGGACAATTCAAGTGAATACTTTGTTATCTTCAAGACATTATATTCCAAGTCTAAATGGTTCCTCTTGTAAAGGAAAAAATAAACAGGTAGATACAAATTATAATCATAATAGTTATAGCACAGCCAAAGTCTAGCAGGCACAAACCAGGGTCCTTTATTGGTGTGATATCATGTTATTTTTTCACAGAATCCAATTCAAGACATAAGCAATGATGGAAACCAAGCTAGGATTGTTTATAGAACCAACTGCTCAGAACCCTTTAAGCTATCATGTTCCCATATGGGGTATATAAATCTTAGACACAATCACTTACACCCCTTTACATGACTTAAGCAAGTAGGAATGTCAAAGTCTAAAAATGCACAGGGATCCCACATTCTTTTATTCTAGGTGTCCGAACCTTTACTCTTGATTTTATCTTATTTGCAGGAAAGTTTAAATTAACTTAAGGGATGCACTTAATCTTAGTTATAACCTTATTCTTAATCTTCATCTTTTCTTTAAAATTTGAATAAGTATCAGATATTTCTAACTTTATATGTTGCATATATGAGGAAAGCAAATTTCATTCAAACATGACTTCCGAGTAGGGGCAACTTTATCTATTATCAAGTTCTGTATTAATGGACTCATGACTCAGTTCAAGGAAAGAAATGGAAAGAAAGCATGATTTATAGTTTAAAGAATCACAGAGAAGAAGGGTCAAATATACCCGCCCCTCCCCCCCCCCCTCCCCACCCACCCCAATCAGCCTACATATTATCTTGACTAAACAGGGGACCATTGACCTTCTAACCTTTTACAAGGGCCACAATTAGAACTTAAGATGAAAGGGAGAAACAGACCACTTTTCAAAACACAAAACCGAGATCACAATAATATACACAGAATCTACATAGGGTCCAAATCATAAACCTAACTTAACTAGTTGCTAAAGGTTCTATCATATACCACTATGTCCTTTTCACAAAGGGGAAAGGACTTTTCCATCTCATTTACCAAAATAACCAGTGTCCCTTAAAAAGCAATTTTTCCTTTTCCAGTTTTATCATAGTCTCCAACTAATCCAAACATTTCCTTAAGGCATATTAAGACAGACACAACAAACCAAGCTAAATCAGTTCCAGCAGTCTGTTACAGGTGTATAAACAATTCCATCTTTCAAGACTTAACAACTTTAACAGAATGACAAGATGATCCCAAAGTGCAAAGGGTGAGAGGCTATACCCATAGACTTGAGAGGGATGCCATGACAACCTTTTATTTGGGAGAAGAGATATTATGGAATGCTTGACCCTTTCTCAATCCTCTCTTAAGGTGTCTTTAAAAGACCTTCCCCGTCTAGCCAAGTGGTTTTCACCCTCAAATTACCCCCCCCCCCCCCCCCTCCTCCCCTTCCTTTCCCAATCACACACCAAATGAGCCTAGGAAGTTTACATATCAACAGACAAGTTGTTTTTCCCTTTTTAGTTCTCAAATACTGCTTTCTTTTATCCCATTCCTTCATATTCTTTTTTTACTTAGATTATTATCATGAGGCTTTTTCTTTCTATCTGTGCCTATTTTTAGGCCTATGCAGTTTGCAAACAAAGGGATTATAATCACTATATCAGTTACTTCTACACATAGGAGAACAAAGAGAATATTCATGTCCCAAGGTAAAGCCTTAATCTCTAAATTGTTCAAGATTGAGCAAATCAAAGTCAAGTCGTTTTTCATTCTTCTTTCAATACTTAGACTCATAAAATTTGAACATTCATAATCCCTTACCAAATTAAGACTCATATATGGGTGAAGACAACATAGATACAAGAGCATAATATATCAGTCCATTACTTTTCATAACAGATTACTTCACCCTTTAAGCTAAGACCAACTAATAGGGGAAGTGTCAACAAAAGAAATCACAAACAAGAGAACAACCCTCTTCTTTAGACATCACTTGCATTTCATTTTTATTTTATACCCTTTCAGTTTCAATATGACTAGGTGGCAAGGTTGATAGTTAGTCTACCAACCCCTTGTTCAACTAGATCAACTCTAGTTAGCCTTAAATGAAAACTTGATCTTGTGGTCCCTATCACTTCTCTCATTTTTTATTCTTCCCTTTCCATCAGATTCTACACATTTAGGGAGGCAAACTACTACTAGGTGAAGGGCTTGTGGTATAGACTATCAGGACAAGTTGTGAACACCAATGTGCATAAGCAACAAATTTCATCAAGACAAACTAGCCTTAAGCAGATCAAAAAGGAAAACAGGGTTCACATTTAGGTGCTATGATCATAATGGTTTCTAGGATTCTACTATAGGTCATGGACAGTTAACATACACTTGTCACAAGTCATAGGTGGTTATGCATAATGTACATTAGGTGATGACACAAGCATAGTCACAGCCCTGAACAAGCAATCAAGCTATAGACCTAAGGCATGAACCTGCTACACCTTTGTTCTAGTATTAGACAATAAACAAAAAATGGGCTTATCTTGTCTTACTTTATTCTAAGTGCAAGATTATTTAAGAGGAAAGAAGCAATGAGACATCCCACTATTATATTCAAAGGTTCAGCACAACATATTCATTTTTTTTATCTAAATTTTCCTTTATTTATTCATTTTCCAGAAGAAAAAGGAGCACATCAGGAGCTATATCCAAAAACAACTTATCAAATTCAAACAGCCCAGTTGAGACTTTGACAACAAACCTCACTTCACAAATGGGGCAATTCATGACTGACTAGAAAAATAGGTATATTTAACTGTAGTCACAAGCACACACTACCAGCAAATCAACCATGTTCAACTGTATTACACATAGACAGTCTCACCTTCCTTTTTTTTATTTAAGTTGAACTTATTATACTTACTTTACTTAAGATCATGCTCATTAAACTAACAAAAATATTCAAGAAAAAGGCAAGGGAAAGGGAAAAGGACCTTCACAACACCTCACACACACCTCTTTATGATGAACACGAACCTCAAGACCACATGAACACAAGACCAAAAGCACTTCAACAATGCCTACTTCTTGAATGAACTTCACAATGATATTTTTCCTCCATTCTTATCATGTTCTTATCAAATGAATCACACATTAAGCACAGAACCAAACAAGACATATTTAGCACATGAACATGTGAGCATAACTAACCTACAAATATATTCAAACTAGGCAGGATATTAAGTACTAAATACCAAAATGAAATAAACTAAATCAAGGTTTACCTTTTAAATGCGCAGCCAAGAAAAGAATGGATTTGGGAGCCTCTGTGCATCCAAATCTCGGCAACCCTAGCCACACACGAAGAAAGAAAACGTAAGAACCAAATATTTTAACTAAAACCCCAACTACTTAGTCTAGGTTTTCAAAATTCTTTTTACTAGGAAGTTTTCTGAAAAATATGAGTTTTCCCACTTCCTTTTTTTTTCTAAAATTTTCTCTATATATATTTTCCTTACTATTTTTCTCAGTGTTCGAATTTTTCTCTCCAAAAAAAGACTTGTTTTGTGCAAAGGCTGGGGTTCTATTTATAGAACCCCAAAGATTAGATGAGAGAGGTAAGAAAGGCTATGCATGTCAGCACACGCCTATAAAAATGCCATTTTTGGCATGAGAGAGGCGAGAACATATGGAGGCTGCACTAGGTTTACACAAGAGAGGTAAGAAAGGAGAGAGGGAGAGAAGCGGGGTGGGGGGGGGGGGGAATGAGAAAGGGTAAAATGAGGGTTTTTTTTGGGGGTGGGGGAGGTCGTCTAATAATTAAGAGGTTTGGGCCAGGTCACAGCCTGGCTTGGGCTGGACTCGGTCCAAATTCTGAATTATAATTAAGGGGGCCTTAATGTATACACCAAGTGTATATGTGTAGAGTTTGTTGTATACATGGGGTATATCTAACGCCCAAAACAAATAATTTAGAAATTAAAATTGGAGGAATTTTTTAATTACATGTCGTAGTTATTTTTAAAATAATTTTAAAAGTCAATCAAATTATAAAAAATGGCCCTGATTACTTATCCTAGCATAATTATTTTAATTATGGCCTTTTAATAAATTTTTGTAAATTAAATTTATCATTTTAATGCTGATTCTGCGAAATAATTCTAATTTCCTTAAATTATGGGCTGACTAAATTAATTATAGCCAAGGCAAAGATATAAAAGCTTAATTTTGTAATCACTTAATTAATTAAGTAATTAACCTAATTTAAACATTTAAGGGAAACTATGCCTAATTTATAAAAATCAGAAGTAAAAAAGGTTAGATAGTTAATTACTTAAATCATGTGGGTTATTCAAATTTTCAAAGATAGAAAATAAAAAGGAGAGGAGTACCTGCAAAATAATCTCAAATAATAAAATAAGGACCCTTCCTTAATTTCCTCTTCTTCTTTTTTTCTTTTAATTAAATTCAAAAAAAATCATAAAAATGCTCATTAATTTCTAAATAAAATTATGGGCGTAAAAACCACTTTTTCTTTAATTAAAGGAAAAGAAATATTGATACAGGATCATTTATAAAGAATCACTAGCTTTTTTAAAAAAAATAAAATGCACAGCTCATTTATTTGTTATCCGAGGACTCTGAGTGACTGAAATAAATCACGGGAGGTCAAAAATTAGGTGTCAACAACTGCCCCTTCGGTGTTCGGGGATGGCGGGGCCATCCCTGAGCAACGAAATTTGACTCATCCTAATTTTTGACTGACCCCGCTCATTTCACTCTTTGTCTCCATGCAATTTTCACATATGCGGCCTGATCCTAGTCTCTGGGTTTCTTACATATCTCATGTCATATGAGAATTCAGGCCGCTTGTAGTTCGCCTCAACTAAAGACCTTCAAGTGATTTGGGAGAAACTCTCCGGGGATCCCAATATTGTGATTAGGTTTCCCCAGAAGACTGTTAGGATGTGACCGACTCTCGGGGCTTGAGTTTGCCTACATATCCCTGGTTCCTGGGAATCAGGTCACATGTAGTTTGACTTGCTGGAGAAGAATGTATCCCTTATGCGGGAACATCTTCAGACTTCCCAGTGTGTATCACCGGTTGCAATTTTTAGTGGAAAAGGACAAAAACAAGACAAGTTATGGCTCAGTCTGAGATTGGATGGATTCCAAATCCTGGCCGAAGAGCTTGACTCTCATTAGTACCCTATCTTAATTGGCTGCATAAGAAAAAGTTCCATGTTTGCTCCGCAATTTTTCTGGATCTCGTTCAGCAACCGACTCCTTTTTGGGCGGTTGTGTGCCTCTTTCTTGGATTTTGATAAGATGCAGATATTCTTGTGGAAATTTAGATGAATGGCCCTCTTGGAAAGATAAATTAATGGCCCTTCCGGCATGCAGAAGACAACTATGGCCCTTGTGGCTGGATGATCTTTCTTTCATCTGTTGTATTTGCAATTGACCCTTGGAGTCGGATATGCCCTTTTTGTGTTGGTCATGACCCTTTTGGTCGCATGTACCTTTTATGCTCATCAATTGCGACCCTCTTGGTCTGATACATCTTTATTGTTCATTCTTTGTGTGACCCTTTTGGTCAGATGCGTCTTTATTACCCTTTTCTGCTATGATCCTTTTGATCTCTCTCCTCCGTTTGGGCTTTTGCCTTTCGCTTTTGCTGTGAGTAAGCTGATCGATGGTGTATCTGCTGTCCTGTAAAAGGGAAAACCTGCATCCACAGAAAAATTGTGAGTTTCCTAAGAGGCCGATTAACGTCGTTGTCTTCCTGCCTGGTGCCTCCTCTTGATGCCCCCCGGACCTCCTTGGGCTCGATATTTTGAGAGATGTTTTTGGGACGCAATTATGCTATATATTTTGAAAAATCGGAGTAAAATTCATAAAGCGCATGCTATCATTATTATTATTATTTCTTAAAAGGTAAATGTTTGTTTCGTTTTGTGCGTCATGACGCGTGTTTCCTTCGAGCGAGGTCTTCTGGTTCTTCTCGGTAGCCTAATTGCTGACTTAGCATTTTTGAGATCTTTCTCAAAAATTCTGCCGCTATTTCAGGACTCGCTCTGGGTGTCCCTTGTGTTGTCTTGCTAAGCGGGAATTTTTGAGGTCCCCTCAAAATTCTGCCCCAGTGCACGGCGATGTTATAGCCCGTATTTCGTACGTTCGGATATTGCGAGATAATGGTGAGAAGTTAAGGACAAGGCTATGTCCCAAAAATTATTTTAATGTACAAGTTGGTTGCGAATATTATTAGTATGGAAATATCGAGAAAGTTTAAGGGTAAAAAGAAAAAAAAAGTCACAAAGGGGTTCATGAAAATATTGTGGAAGGCTCGGGGTAAAATGGGAACTTCACAAAAAGTCTTGAAAATTCTTGAAAAGGGCCATTTGGCCGTGTGGAGTGTGTGTATATGTATGTGGGTCCCATTATTTTATGGCCACGTGATTATATGTATGGACCAAGGCTTATAAGTCATCTTTTAATTTAAAGAAAAAGGAAGAAAATTCTAGAAAAAGGGAACAATTAGTCATCTTATTTTTTTTTAATATTAAAGGAGTTTCAAGAAAGGGGACATGTGCCCTCACATGCTTGTGGGAGCTATATATATATATATGTTAGCAAGAATAAGTCATCTAGAGGGTTCATTATTTTTTTTACAACATAAGAAGTTGGAGAGAGGAAAAAAAAAAAATAAGAAAGAGGGAGCTAGGTTCGTCCAAGCTTGGGAAAAGCAAGAACCTTGAAAAAAAATTTGCTCAAAAATTATTTTCTACTAATTGGAAGGTCCCTAGCAAGGTGAAGTGGTCATTGGAGCAAGTAGAACATCTATTTTTGTGAGTTACAAATTCTAGCCACGAAGTAAGCTAAGTGGAAAGGGTAAGAGTTTAACCTTCTTTTATATGTTATGGATGATTGTGAATGTCGTAGAATGTAGAAATGGATGAAATATATGAAAATATGTGTGTTGGTGTATGGACGTGTACATGCCATGTTTGGCCGTATATGTGTTGTATGGTATTGAAGTGATGAGTTAACTTTATGTAGCATGTTGGTTGTTGTTGTTGTTGAAATGTGAGGTATAGAAACGGATGAGAATTCATGAGAATATGCATGTTGAAGTTGTGGCCGAATATAGTGTGTTGTGTAGAACAAATGAATTAATTTTATTTAGCAATTTGGTTGTTGTGGTTGTGCATGTTTTGTACATGTTGTGATATATAGAAATTGATGAAAGTTCATGAAAGCATGTATGTGGGTGTTGTGGCCGAGAATGGGCTGTTTTGATGTGAAGGAATGGACTCATTTTACTTAGTATTTTAATTGTTGTTGTTATGGAATGTGTGATGAAAATGAAGGTTTGATGACTCATATCGAAGTTGTAATTGGTTGCGGGCTGATTAGAACTTAAAGCGATTCTAACATAGTTCCTTGAATTTATGGAAATAATGTTGTAAATGGATGGATTATTGGTGTCATTGATAAATTTGGAAGAAAGAAATGTATTGCCGTAGTTAGATTGAATATGAAGGAAATGTTGTCGAATTGTGTAGAGAGAAATTATTAATGTTAGAATGTGTTTTGGATCACCTATGGATATTGTTGGTATGGTTCTTGGTTTTGTTGTTGTTGATTTGGCCGAGTTGAATTCTCGGGGACGTTGAAGTTATAGAGAGATGCTTTGCCGAAATTTTTATAGACGAAGTGTTAATGTGGAATTGGGTTCTTAAGTGCTATGGCTAACGATTGTTACCTAATGACGTTATTGTAGATCGTGAGAAGTCGAGACCCAAGTTTGGATTAATTTAGGAAGCGGCTAAGGTATGTAAAGCTCACCCCTTCTTTCCTTGGCATGTCTTAGTTGAAAATAAGTTATGACACGAATTACGAGGTAACTCTATTCTGGTGATCCGAGCATGTTTATGAATCTTATTGGCTTCTTGATATCCGTATTCTTAATGTGGTCAAATCATGGTCCGTATGTCATTCGTATAATTAAATTTCCAAAATTTGCATAAAGGTTTTGTTTTCAAAAGAGTTTTGCTCCTAAACGGTTCCGAAACTACGAACGTTTGTAACTTTCACAGAAAGGCTCGGATCGCTTCGATTTGTTCGTAGAGAGTTCTGAAGTGAATACTGTTCGTAACTTTCCGAGGCGGACTCGGATTGATTTGATGTATGACTATGATCTCTACGACACTTTGATATGCTCATGACATATGATATGTTTCCGGGTAATGTCCGAAAGCCATTTGATATAACCATTGTTCGGACTTTCAAATGACGCTTCGATTTGAGTATTTCATTGAGTCTACGAAATAATTTATGTGCATATGGTTTCTCACTACTCTGCTCGTGCAAGCTCAATATGTCATTCACCGAGTCCCGGGCCGGGTACATATTCGTGCACATATCTTTGCATTGTTCACCGAGTCCCGAGAAGGGCCGGGTACGGTATCTGATGATGTGATTATTCACCGAGTCCCGAAAGGGCCGGGTACGACCGAGTACCGAAAGGGCCGGGTACGGTATATGATGCTATGATTATTTACTGAGTCCCTTGCTAGCGGGGCCGGGACACGCTATTCACCGAGTCCCTCACTGTAGGGGGCCGGGTACGGTATGTATATATGTATATGGACATGCATACATGATTATGATATGATTTTACCTACCGAGTCCCTCACTAGAGGCCGGACACGCTATATGTATAAATGATGATTATATGATTTTGATATGCATGATAAATGTTTTCGAAGACAAGTCTTATGATCTTCTGTACTCTTTACTTCAGTATGGTCCCGCTTACTACATTTCATGCTTTACATACTCAGTACATATTCCATACTGACCCCCTTCCTTCGGGGGTCGCGTTTCACGCCGCGCAGTACACCCTAAAGTGAGTGAAGATATTAGCGTAAAATGTTCCAAATGATTGGCGAGCTCCATTTGCTCCGGAGTGTTGCCAAGTCAGAGTATTATGTTATGGTTTCATGTTCCGTGTTAGAGACTTTGCAGACAGTGTCGTGGGTATAAGATGTCGGTTATGTAAGCGGCTATGTAAGCCGATGTATTATTACGCATTTTATTATAAGTTTTATATGTTATAGATTTTACTTGATTTGAAAGAGACGAAAAGTATGTTTGCTCTCCGAAAAAGTTTCATTATGTATTTATGCTATCGCTAAGGGCCCGCATGGTTACGAGTGTTACTAGAGTCGGGGGTTCGCTCGGCCCTAGGTAAGGGTCGGGTGCCCATCACACCCTATCGGATTAGGGGTGTGACATTTACTTTGTCCCTTTCTTTGTTGACTGCTTCTGATAGGTATTTTTGAGGTTTCCTTAAAAATTCTGCCCCAGTGTAGGGTTGGTACCATCTGGTTCTCGTACTGACCCTTGCAAGCCTGATTTTGTTGACTTTTCCCGCTTCACTGCCTCTGAGGTTTCCTAGGGGTTTCTTGATTTTTCTTTTTATGACGACCGAGCTCGAGAGAACCTACGTATCCTATCGCAGCAGGAATTCAGGTCGAACGTAGTTCGGAATAATGTAATTGAGTTTTGATTTTACTAATAAAGCGACCGAATTCGGTATGGACTGCCTACATATCCCATCGTAGGGAATTCAGGTCATTGCATAGTTCATTACATAGATGGTTTGTTTTTCTCCTATTCTAGTATGATTACAAGCAAAAAGTACAATTACAAATAAATGGCAGTACGATTACAAGCAAATGGAATCCTAAATGTAGTCTCCCTCGAGTGCGTCTGCATTGATAGCCTAGGGCCACTCTTGCTCGTCCATCTCGGCCAAGACTACAGCTCCTTATGAGAGTACTTTCCTGACCATGTATGGTCCTTGCCAGTTCAGTGTGACTTTCCCTTTATATTCCTCTTGGTAGGGGAATACTCGCTTGAGCATGAGTTGTCCGATCTGGAAAAGTTGAGTTCTGACCCGCTTGTTGAAGGCTCTAGACATCCTCTGTCTATACAGCTATCCGTGGCATACCGCTACTATCCTTTTTTCCTCTATAATGACCAACTGGTTATAATAATTCTTAACCCATTCTGCATCTTTTAGCTCTGCCTCTTGGATGATCCTGAGTGAAGGGATTTCTACTTCTGCGGGTATGACCGCTTCTGTACCATAAATGAGGAGGTATGGGGTTTCCTCGGTAGAAGTTCTGGTTGTCATTCTGTATCCCAACAAAGCATAAGGTAGCTGCTCTTGCCAATTTTTGTAGTTGTCGACCATCTTCCTCAAAATCCTTTTGATGTTCTTGTTGGCAGCCTCTACGGCTCCATTCATTTATGGTCGATAGGCGGTAGAGTTCCTGTGAGTGATTTTGAATTGTTCACTAATGTCTTTCATCAAATGGCTGATCAAATTTGTCACGACCCAAACCGATGGGCCGCAACAAGTGCCCGACCATTGCCGGCCAAGCACTTCTATGCTTGCATTTACTTCTCACTGACTGTCCTGGGCCCATATATAATCTGTAACTGTGCTAAACTATCTCCCGAATAACCAACATAAAAGACACCGTACCTGAAACTCACGGCCAACGCATACATATAAACATAAACACTGAGAATAACAGCGTAAGCCGATTTGGCCGCCACACATATATATTGTACAACAAAATACACGCAGACGAGGCTGTACTATATCACGACTACATATCACTGTCTACAGACCTCCATGGAGTTCAAACTGTAGAAATGACAGGACAAGGCCCTGCCGTACCCATATATGTACGTAACCGAATAGCGTACCAAAAAGACTGAAGCTCCGGATCAATGGAGGGTACCGCCCCCCAGGGAGGTCCTATCGCGATGGATCGTCCGATCGGCTACCCGATCCCGCGCGGCAAGAACGCAACACCACAGGAAGGACGCGCACGAGTAATGTACCGAGTATGTAAGGCATGAATAGTAACATAGTAAGGGATGTAAAGTACGAATAATAACAGAATGGAAATATAGAGCATATCGTGAGATAAAAGAGTAACCTGTACATGTGAGTGCCCCTTAGGGCGGATGCCATGCATGCTTAGCTTTCTTTGAAAAATATTTTTTTGTTCATATATACAGAAAATAGAACATATCATATTTTTGAGGCGTCGGCTCCGATCCATTTAACCACATACGTCCCGCGTCCGGGATGATATCATATCATATTATACCAATTGATCAGGTGGTTACGCGTATATAACGCTCTCGCCCTTTTTCCCATATTCCCCATATACATATATATAAATATATATATATATATATATATATATATATATATATATATATATATATACATATATCATATAAGCATGCATGAGAGCCCAAGAAAAGCTATAACTCTATCGGAGTGACGTAAGGTCGGTAACCTCCGATTATATTATGAAATAATCATGGTCGCTTTGTCTCACCTTGAAGGAACAATTATTATAAGGTGAGACTATCAATGAAGAATAGCGTTAAGAGAACATAGACTAAGATCATAAATCTCATAAGGCGTCAATTCATATACTTTGGAATCTTTACAAAAAAATAGTCATCATCCATGAATAAAATTGAAAAATCAAGAAATAGCTCAACATTCTTATATCGTCATTGAAATCACAACTTGGAACCTTTAAACATGAAATCGTTCTCATAATAGTCATCCTAGAAAATATTCTCATCTTTGGCATCATTGTCATCATGATAAAAACATGTCCATCGTTGTAGTCATAAAAGCTTAATTACAAAATCATAAACCTTTGTTTTGGAAAATACGGACATTTCGAAAAACATTTACGGGTTATCAGGAAGGGAATCATGCCTTCGAATCGTAGATTTTTAACTTTTGATAACAAGGAAGATATGGAAACATTTATGAAATCATAACATAGGAATCATGCCTTTGAAAGAAAGGGACGAGCCTTAACATACCTTTGGTCGCCTTAACTTTAACTATTCAACGCTTTGGCCTCCTGTGCTCGTAAATCTATATTCAAAAAAATTTATACTATTGTTAGACTCATCTTCATAGGCCTATCTTAAGCCCTCGAACTAACTCTTTCTAGAATCTGCTGAAATTTCGGCAGCATCTCCCCTGTTTATATGCCTAGCCCAAAATTATAATCCGGCAACCAACAACAACAACAACAACAACGACAATAACATCATTTCCAACACCAATATGTACCATAAAACATCCCACGAGATGTTATCCAATTTTCACAACCAACCAACTCGCTATACAATTATTTAACGACTTTACCTCCGTAAATAAACCAAAATTAACATTAATAATAGGAGATTCATACCTTATTCTTGTTAAAACAAATGATATCTTCAATATCCACCTTGAATCCACCGCAAAACCATACTAGAATCACATCCATGCATTTATCTGAGCTTTGATTAATACTCCGTCGCTTGAAAATTGCTTACTTTGTGATCTCCTCTCTCTCTCTCTTCAATTTTCTGGAATTTTCTGGGCAAATCTGGTGAAAAAAAAGGGGTTTTTACCAGTTGAACTTGTAATATCCATAATTCTCTATTCCGATCTCCTATCGACAAGCGGTTTGTTGCGTTGGAAACTAGAGTCGACGAACTTCATTTTAGGATTTTGTTTCACCTTAAAACACTTCATATGCTAAGAGATATTCGTCTCCCAAGTTGGACCAAAATTTTCACACAAAGCATTACTCATCCTTTCTCTAAAGTCGTACTACTTCATTTCTTCCACTCATTTCCTTATAAAACCTTTCGGTATACCTTATATACATCCTTCACTTATTAAATATATTTAATAATGCTTACTCCTTATATTCCAAAGTGATTTTACTTAACCCTAACTCAACGTACTTATGTTTCAAATTTGATAAGTGCTCTTCGAAGATACGGGGTGTAACAAAATTGGCACAATTGTCCGTGATGATGGATTTCGGCACACCGAAACAACATATCAGATTGTTCTTGACAAAGTCAGCCACGACTTTCTTGGTCACTGATTTGTGGGAAGTTCTTTCTACCTATTTGGTGAAGTAGTCTATGGCGACTAAGATGAACCGATGTCCGTTGGAGGCTGGAGGCTCAATGGGTCCTATGACGCCCATTCCCCATGCTATGAAAGGCCAAGGGGAACTCATTGCATGTAATTCTGTGGGTGAAACCTTGATCAGATCCCCGTGTATCTGACACTGATGAAACTTTTGCACGAATTTACAGGAGTCATGTTCCATGGTCATCCAGTAATATCCTGTCCTCAGGATTTTCTTAGCTAGGACGAATCCATTTATGTGGGGTCTGCATGTCCCCGCGTGCACTTCTATTAGCAATTTTGTGGCCTCTTCGGCATCCACGCATCTGAGCAACCTGAGATGACGGGTCCTTTTGTATAGCACTTCCTTGCTCAAGAAGAAACCGTTGGCCAACCTCCTAATGGTTTTCTTTTGATTTGCCGAACTCTCTAGGGATACTCTCCTTTTCCATGTAGGTCTTGATGTCAACGTACCATGGTTGGCCATCTGGCTTGACCTCTACATAGGTGCAGTGAGCCTGCTCTTCCTAAAATGTGATCTCTAACGGATCAATGTGGGCGCTCTCAGGATGTTAGATCATAGACGCTATCATGGCCAATGCATCTGCGAACTCATTTTGGGCCCTTGAAGTATGCCTGAAGTCAATACTTTTGAATCTTCCACACAATCTTTGTGCCTGATTCAGATATGGGAGTATTTTATCATTCTTGGTCGCCCAATTTCCTTTCGCTTGATTGATGAGAAGATCGGAGTCTCCGATTACCAACAATTCCTGTATGTTCATATCCAGCGCCATCTTGAGGCCTACGATACATGCTTCATATTCTGCCATATTGTTGGTGTATCTAAAGTTGAGCTTTACGGCCATTGGATAGTGTTAACCTATTTCCGATATCAACACTGCTCCAATGCCTGATCTTTTGTAATTGACTGCTCCATCGAATAACAATCTCCAGCCCAAATATGGTTCCACCACCACTTCTTCCATGGCCATCACCTCCTCGTCCGGGAAGAAAGTCCGTAATGGTTCCAGTTCATCATCCACGGGACTTTCTGCCAGGAGGTCTGCTAGGGTCTGTCCTTTGATTTCCTTTTGCGCCACATACACGATGTCGAATTCGCTCAGTAGCATTTGTCATTTAGCCAATTTTCCTTTGGGCATTAGTTGCTAGAAAATGTATCTTAGCGGATCCATTCGGGAGATGAGGTGAGTGGTAAACACTGATAGGTAGTGCCTTAGTTTTTGGGCAATCCATGTTAAAGCACAACAGGTCTTCTCTACAAGTGACATGTTCCTTTGTTCCCTCTTCATCATGCTCGGCGAGCATGCACTCGAAAGCTTTCTCTGATACCGATAGGTATAGTGACAAAGGACTCCTTGGCCTGGGTGGCACCAAGACGGGAGGATTGGAAAGGTATCTCTTGATCCTGTCAAATGCCTCTTGGCACTCTCCTGTCCAATTTGTGGGAGCGTCGTTCTTGAGCAACTTAAGGATTGGTTCTATAATCACAGTTGACTGGGCTATGAATCGGCTGATGTAGTGCAACTTTCCTAAGAAGCGCATGAGCTCTTTCTTGGTTTGGGGAGGTGGTAACTCTTGAATTTCCTTAATCTTGGTAGGGTCTAGTTCAATGCCCCTACGGCTAACTATGAATCCCAAAGAATTTACCTGCAGGCACTCCAAAAGCGCACTTTGCGGGATTCAACTTTAAATTGAACTTGCGAAGTCTATCGAAGAACTTACGCAAATGCACAGTATGGTCCAAACTTTCCCTTGATTTTATGATGAAATCATCCACGTAGAGCTCAATCTCTCGATGCATCATATCATGAAACGGGGTAGTCATAACTCTCATGTATGTGGCGCGGGCATTTTTTAGGCTGAATAGCATTACCCTGTAGTGGTAGACCCCCCCAAGGGGTGATGAAGGCTGTCATTTCAGCATCTTCTTCGCTCATGAGTATCTAGTGGTACCCGGCGAAACAATCCACGAATGACTGCAGCTCATGCTTGGCGTAATTGTCTATCAGGATGTGGATGTTTGGAAGCGCGAAGTTGTCTTTTGGACTGGCCCGATTGAGATCTTGATAGTCCACACATATTCAAATCTTCTTATCCTTTTTAGGTACTTGCACTATGTTGGCCACCCAAGTGGGGTAAGATGTCACTTTCACTATTCCGAATTCGATTTGTTTCTCCACTTCGTCCTTTATCCTAATACTCAGGTCGGGCTTAAATGTCCGGGTCTTTGGCTTAACAGGCGCGAAACCTTCCTTAATAGGAAATATGTGAGCTACGATTTCAAAGTTGCTCAAAACCCGCATATCCGCATGACCGAGGCGAAGACATCCACATATTCCTTTATTAGAGCTACGAGCTCTTCTTTCTATGAAGCTCCCAAATGGGCACTGATTCGCGTCTCCTTGACATCCTCTTCGTCATTGAGGTTGATTACCTCAGTCTCATCCATATTTGGGTTTCTCATCCATATTTGGGTTTTTCTTTTCTTCCAATTCTTCTACCAGTCCCTTTGGCATCATTGTTGATTCATCGTACTCCTCATATTCCTGTTGTTCATTTTCCTCGCTCATTTCATGACACGTCATGACATTTTCGATTATTTTATTATGGTTACTACTGAAAAGGCAAGGCAGAGTAAAGTTAGCTTTATTACTACCTATTATGTGTATTTAGTTAGAAAACCTTCATTATTATTATTATCTGATAAAGACAGCAGTTTTGTGTAAATCGAGGCTTTTCATTAATTCAAAAGCAATTGGCTACAACTGTGGTCCTGGTTCAGAACAACGTCGACCATTTCCATTTTTAAACATTACAAAGTAATTTAGGAAAAAGGTGATCATTCGATCCTCTGCCGATGTCACCGCTTTTAGCAAAAGGTTTTAAGGAAAATCCATCACTCTACCGAGGAACCAAGAGGGGGGTGAATGTCCAATTGTTCAGGCGCTCTCCTGGCCTTAGACTGCGTACACCGGGTGCCTTCTAGTTTTCTTCAATGACCGCGTAGCATCCCTCTTCTTGGAATAGCGACTTGAGACTCCCGTCCATTTCTTCTTCGTTCAGCGTCGACATCTTTCGGGGGAATGACAGGTACAGACCCGGAATTGGATGACGCAAGTTCCTTGTTTTGGGCTTTTTTTTATCGCCTTTGTGAGCTCGTCTTCCCTAGGAGTATACCCTAGACCGAAGTGGTAGTTTTCTTTTGGGATTGGGACAGGCTCTGTTATCCCTCCGAGGTCTCTTCTTAGTCTTTTGCCTATTTCGAAGCCATTCTTCAAAGATGGTGAAGGCAATCATTCTGTAGACAGCTGGCATGGGCCTACCGGCCTCTTCCTCCATATGAGTGGCCCCCACATATTCCACTACATGCAAGTTTGGCAAGTGAGGGCTCCCTTCGATCATAGGAATGATGTTGTAGGGATATTTCTGAATATCCTTCTCAGCTGCCATAAAATTTTCCCGTCCTTGCCATTCAAATTTTATGGCTTGATGTAGAGTTGACGGGATTTCACCGACGGAGTGTATCCATGGTCTTCCCAAGAGCATATTGTAGTTGGCAGTGATTGCCATGACCTGGAATTTTACCGTAAAGGATGCAGGTCCAACCTGGATCTGTAGGTCTATCTCTCTGGGGGAATCACTTAGAGATCTGTCAAACCCTCTGACGTTCGTTCCACTTTGGCGAATCTTGCCTACGTCGCACCGACCTGGGTCAATGTAGTGATAGGGTAAATATTGAGGCCTGATCTATTATCCACCAAAGACCCTCCCCATTGCTTTACCGTGGCATTCCATGGTGATGTTAAGGGCTCTATTGTAAGCGGTTCCTTCTGCCGGCAGATCCTCTTTAGAGAAGTAGATCTTGTGTTCCCCAATGATATGGGCTACTAGTCCAGCCAGGTCTTCACTGCTTGTATCGGCTGGTACATGTGTTTCGTCCAATACTCTCATGAGAGCCTGCCTATGTGATGGGGAGTCAAGCTAGCAATGACAAAGACCGATATTTGCACGGGTGTTTTCTTCAAGTGTTCAACAATGGAGTAATATTTCGGCTGCATGCGCCGCCAGAAATCCTGAGCTTTTCCTTCAGTTATTGCTCTCTTTTGGGTGTTTTCCTTTCTTGCAGCGTTCTGAACTAACTCTTCAGGAGTGTTACCAAAACGGGTCATGTCGTGGGCCATGGCTGCTTGTGCAGTGATTGGCTTTGTGGGAGCGTCTCAGTGCGCCACCTAAGTCACCACGGGTGCTGGAATCAAGGCTTTGAATCTAGAAATCATTGCCGTGGCTCTCGGCGCTGGGATCAGAACCTTGAAATTTGGGCGCTCCTGGAGTGTGAGGGAGGCCTCTGTGTGCTCCAGGGATTCGACCACTTTGGGGATTAATGCTCTGCAAGCTTCCCAATCCTCATTCTTTTCAATCAAGTGAACTCCGTTGTTTCCATGGTTGGGCAATGGGTTTGTGTTCATATTGGGAGCTGCGATTTCTAAGACGATTTCTCTCTTGTTAATCAGATCTTAGATTTTGTGCTTGAGGTTTATACAGTCTTCTATGTTGTGCTCATTTCCTCCTGAATGATAGGCACAGGTCTGATCGGCCCTATAAAATCTATTTCCCAGTTGTGCTGGTATTGTTGGGACCTTCTAAATCAAACCCGCAGTGAATAACCTTTCGAAGAGTCGAGCCCTAGGCTCGAGGAGCGTGCAAATTCCCTTACTGGCCTCCTGTCGAAAGCAGGACGTGGAGCATTGTATCAGGGGGGGTGGCGGTTGATTTTGATAGTTTTGGGGTGGTTGATATACTTGTGGTGGGTTATTTGGACGATAATTCTGTTGGGGTGGTGCTTGGCAGTGGGACCGGACACACGGACACTAGGCGGAGCCGTGTAAGATGGCACAGTGGTGGTAAAGTTGGGTTATGCGTAGTACACAAGTGTTGGATAATTTGCGAGGGGTGTAGCTATGTGGGTGGATTATGGTTCTTTTGGGCTCGAATTTGGAGTGTGGGATACACTAGCCACGTCCTCTTTCTTCTTGCGGAAGATTCTTGTAGCAGCTTGTCCAGATGCCTTGTTGAAGATACTAACTATCTTCTCAGATTTGAGGCCATCTTCTGTAGCCTCTCCCATTTTGACCAATTCAGCAAACAGTCTTCCGGCCATAGACAGCATTCTATCATAGAAATTAGGTTCTTGGGACCTGATGAACACAGGGACTAGCTGTTACACCTCGAAAAAATTCATGCCGTTGTGCGGTAAATAGACTGACGCAGGGTAAGAAGTATATGATATCCCAAAAGTAAGAAAGGGTGCTTAGTGATTCTAATTAAGATTCCAAAGACATTGGAGGCAGGAGAAGAAAGTTCGTTGAAGAATGTCAAGTATAAGTCATGTTTTAAAAGGGTTTGCAAAGTACCGAGCTAATGTTGGTTTAATAATGTCTTGAGGAAAAGTTATAATGCTCCTTAGGTTATTAATGAAGTGTTAAACAAGTGCTAAGAAGGTTCCATAATGATTGGAGATCAAACAAAACGGCGAGAACAAGTTGGGAGAAAGGGTGGATTATACGACCATTTATACGGCCCGTATAATGGTCCGTATAACCGTCACAGTGAGGGGTGATCACTGGAAGTATTATACGATCACTTATACGGACCGTAAAAAGTTATACAGACCGTATAAGGTACCGTATAATGGTTACAGAAAGGATGATTGTTGGCGCAATTTCGCGGTCACTTATACGGACTGTATAAGTTTATACGGACAGTATAAGTGTCCGTATAATTCATGACGGGTCAGATTTTCCCAAATTATAAATATAATACCCCAAGTTATTATTTTCTTTTTCTCATTTCCTCCACTTCTCTCAAAACCTCTAGAATATTCCACACACTTCATTTACAAGAATTCAAGGGAAATCAAAGATCAAATACCAAAAACTAGTAGAATCAAGTGCAAGACCGCTAACTAAAGGTTGATGGAAGCTAGAAATCTCTTTGGAATTGAAGCTAGGGTTTTCTCCAAGTGAAGTATTTCCATCCAAAACCCATTCCTTCACAATCAAAGGTGAGTTTTATGTTCATTTCATGCTATTAAGAGTATTGAGTGGTTGAAAGACTTGGATTATGAAAGAAAGTAGAAAATGGGTTACAAATATGAGAATAGTAGTATTCTTGAATGGTAGCTTGACATGAATCATGATTCTTAACATGTTATGAGTATAATCTTGTTACAAATAGTATTAAGAATATTGGAGAAGCATTATATGAGGATGAATGTGGTGTTGTATTATGGCTATGGTTACGAAGGACTTTGAGAGGGAATTTTGAGAATTGAATAATGACTAGCTTAACAAAGTTTATTGATTATGGCATTGTAGCGTTGTTATTAATTTTTGGGAGTTGTTATATTATATGGAGAAAGTTGTAGAAACAAAGGAGATGCTACCCAATTTTCATTAGCTTTAGCTTAGCTTCAAGTATGTTTCCGATTATCTAATCTTAGCACGAATTCCCTTGAATGTAGAATTACGAACTTGGAAGGAAGCGTTTAGTCGGCAAGTTAGAAAGGCGAAAAGGTATGTAAGGCTAGTCCCTTCTTCTCTAAGGCATGATTCCTACAACATGACTTCATTTAGCTTTCCATGACTCTTTTATATTCCGGAAACTATGAGTCTATGATTATCAAGAGCTTCTCACGAAATAAAGATAAGAGATGCGTTGTGAATATGACAATGATGATGATGAGTCTAAGTCTAGAGATACCAAAGCTTATGATATGATATTCTTATAAAGCTAATGATTCCTTGATGTTATTCATTGTTACTAGACTCACCTTATAATGCTAGTTCCTTCAAGGTGAGGCATAATGATCACGACTACTCCATAATGGAATCGGAGGTTCTCGACCTTACGTCACCCCGATAGAGTTATAGCTTGTCTTTGAGTTCTTATGCATGCTTTATGGTAAGTATATAATAATGAGATTACACCGTGCCTATATGGCCGGGCAGACACTGCTAAGGCGGGCGGCATATACACGATGTCTAGATGGCATGGGCAGACACCACTAGTGGGCGGCATGAGATGGTTACCTCGAACGCGGGAGGCCTAGACGCGGGCTAATGAATATCACACCGTACTTATATGGTCGGGCAGCTTATATATTCATACTTGATATGATGTTGTTTATGATGTAAGTTAGCATGCATTATTTCATCTTAAGTGACATTCAGTTACAGGTTGTTTCCTTACTTGATGTTTCCTTATCTCTTCGATATGGTATTATTGTTCATGCCTTACATACTCAGTACATTGTTGATACTGACGTCCTTTCTTTTTGGACGTTGTGTTCATGCCCACAGGTAGACAGAGAGGTGACCCAGATTCCTAGGAGCTACTCAACAGATTTACAGGAGCACTCCACTATTTCGGAGGTGCCATTTTTGATACATTATTTTGTGTATATATTTGGGCACGATGGGGTCCTTTCCCGTCTTTATGTCTCAGTACTCTAGTAGAGACTCATAGATACGGATACGTGGGTAGTAGTTGTCTCATGGATACATCAGTGTATATTCTTGTATATCATTTTTGCAGCCATGAGGGCTTATGTATATTTATGTATTTCCTTGGAGAGTATATGTGTTCAGGTTGGGTATGATGACTAGCATAATGAGTGGTGCTCGGTAGTCAGCTCCGGGTACCCGTCATAGCCCCCTAGTCAGGTCGTGACATAAGCGATATCAGAGCAGTTCCGTCCTAGGGTGTGTCTACGAACCGTGTCCAGTAGAGTCTCGTTTATGGGTGTGAAGCGCGCCATACTTATAAATAAGAGGCTGCGGGGCATTTAGGAAAAATGACCATTCTTCTTCCTATTAGATTGTGCGATAGAGCTATGTTATAAGATTTCCTTCTCTCTAATTGTGCATTATGGTTTTAGTGATGCCGGTAAAGAGGAAAGCCATAACCGCCCAGAAGGGCAAGGCTGCGACAGAAAGGCGGATGGAAAGGGAGTCGCCAATGAATGTAGAAGAAGGTGAATCCCATAATGAGGCTCCATCCAATACCTCTCACACTCCGCCTATTCTAGAAGAACAAGGAGGGGCTTCAGCTCCGACTCTTATGCCTCTAGTTCCTCCACCGGGTGCTTCGGGTCAACAAATGACCGAACCTATTCAGCTATTGACACACGGTAGTTGCCCACTCGAGGCTCGGCGGTAGAGTACGGTCCGGTGTGACAGGCGACTAGTGCTAGAGCCCGTGATTTCATGAGTTTAAATCCTCCAGAATTTTTCAGGTCAAAGCCGAATGAAGACCCGCAAGGTTTTATTGATAAGATGCTGAGGACATTGAGAATCATCCATGCCTCCGATACTGAATCCGTGTAGTTGGCATCTTATAGACTCAGGGATGTAGCGGTCTTATGGTATAATAATTGGATATCTTCAAGGAAGGAGAATGCACCTCCTCCATTTGGCAAGAATTCGTAGATGCTTTCATCCGTCACTATTTGCCACCCGAGATTCGAAGGGCCCGAGCTGACAGGTTTCTGAATCTAAAGTATGGGAATATGAGTGCTTGGGAGTACAGCCTTCACTTTAATTCATTGGCTAGATATACTCCGACTATGGTGGCTGACATGGGAGATAGAGTACATAGATTTGTGAGTGGCGTAGGGCCACATTTGTTTAAAGACTGCTTGACGGCTTCACTACAGAAGGGGATGGACATTTTCCGTATTCAGGCTCACGCCCAGAATTTAGAAGAGCAGCAACAGCCACATAGAGATGAGCCTGATATTGATAGAGGACAGAGCAAGAGGACCAGATCTGCCGACGCTAGTAGCAAGTATAGAGGGAGTCAGCAGCAATAGTATTCTAGATATTCAGGCCAGTCCGCGATGAGTGCACCTCCTCGATTTGCGTACAGGAGATTTGATCACCCTATTTATTCTAGTCTGGGTCAGAGTTCGAGAGTCTCAGGTCCTCAGTTTGGAGGTGATGCTAGCCAGCGGAGACCACTGGTGCCGCGATGTAGCCAGTGTGGTAAATTACATTCCAGTCAGTGTCGCCGAGGTTCAGATGCTTGCTATGCCTGTGGTCAGGTTGGGCATATGATGCATGATTATCCCTCGATGGGTGGTAGAGTTGGGGTTCAGCCCACGGATCGACGGTACGGGTTCTTCCTCGGCTATGGGTCCGATAGGGCGGACTCCCGCATTCCGCAAGCCCGGTAGGGCGAGAGGGGAGCATCCGGTTCGAGGTGGTACCCGGCCCGTAGTTATGCTTTAGCCGAACGACAGGATCTTGAGTCCTCCCCGGATGTGGTTACAGGTATACTATCCATATTCTCTCATGACGTTTATGCATTGATTGATCCGGGTTCTATGTTATCTTATATTACTCCTTATATTGCTGATCGCATTGGGGTAAAACCCGAGCCAATTAAACCTTTCGAGGTATCTACTCCGGTTGGTGATCCAGTAGTAGCCAAACAAGTGTATAAAAATTGTGTGATTATGGTATGCGATCGTCAAACTAAAGTCGATTTGGTTGAGCTGAAAATGTTAGATTTTGATGTGATTATGGGCATGGATTGGTTGGCCTCTTGTTATGCTAATGTTGATTGCAGAATGAAAATAGTTCGATTCCAATTCCCGGGAGAACCTGTACTTGAATGGAAAGGTAATGCAGCGTCCCCAAGAGGTACGTTTATTTCCTACCTTAAGGCAAGGAAGATGATCGCCAAAGGCTATATTTATCATCTAGTCCGAGTTCATGACACCGAAGCAAAACCACCAACTTTTCAATCCGTCCCGGTAGTAAATGAATTTTCGAATGTATTTCCAGATGAACTTCCAGGCCTTCCTCCGGAAAGAGAGATTGATTTTGCTATCGATGTGTTGCCGGACACCAAGCCTATATCTATTCCTCCTTACCAAATGGCTCCTGCAGAATTGAAAGAGCTAAAGGCACAACTGAAAGATTTGCTTGAGAAAGGATTTATTAGGCCCAGTTCATCACCGTGGGGAGCACCTGTCCTATTTGTGAGAAAGAAAGATGGTTCCCTATGGATGTGCATTGACTATAGGCAGCTGAACAAGGTGACGATAAAGAATAAATATCCACTTCCAAGAATCGATGACTTGTTTGACCAATTACAGGGTGCCAAATGGTTTTCCAAAATTGATCTACGATCGGGGTATCACCAAGTAAGAGTTAGAGAAGAAGATATTCTCAAAACGGCTTTCAGAACAAGATATGGCCATTATGAGTTTCGGGTGATGTCATTTGGGTTAACTAACACCCCGGCAGTGTTCATGAATTTGATGAATAATGTATTCAGGCCTCTCTTAGATCTGTTCGTGATCGTGTTCATTGATGATATTCTAGTATACTTTCGAACAGAAGCAGGCATGCAGACCATTTGCGTATTGTTCGTGGGATTCTTCGGACTCGTGAGTTGTATCCTAAATTTTTTAAATGTGAATTCTGACTGAATTCTGTAACTTTTCTGGGCCATATCATTTCAGCTGACGGTATTCGAGTTGATACTCAGAAAATAGAGGCTGTGAAGACTTGGCCAAGGCCCACAACACCGACAGAGGTCCGTAGCTTCTTGGGATTAGCAGGCTATTATAGGAGATTTGTGGAAGGATTCTCTTCTATTTCAGCACCATTAACGAAGCTAACTCAGAAATCAGCAAAATTTCAGTGGACCGATGCTTGTGAACGCAGTTTCCAGGAATTGAAGGACAAATTAACTTCAGCCCCAGTCCTGACACTCCCAGAAGGACCAGATGGTTATGTTGTGTATTGTGATGCCTCTGGTGTTGGGTTAGGCTGTGTGTTGATGCAGCACGGTAAAGTCATTGCCTATGCTTCCCGGCAGTTGCGAAAACATGAAAAGAACTATCCGACATATGATCTTGAATTGACCGCGGTTGTTCATGCACTAAACATGTGGAGACACTATTTGTATGGCATTCATGTTGATATTTATATAGATCACAAGAGTATCCAATATATTTTCAAGCACAAGGAGTTGAATCTTCGACAGAGGTAGTGGTTAGAACTACTGAAAGATTATGATGTGAGTATTTATACCACCCCGGAAAGGCAAATTTGGTCGCTGATGCACTTAGTCGCAAATCAATGGGAAGTCTATGTGAGGTCCCTCCGGAGAAGAAAGCATTAATTCGTGAACTCCACCAGCTAGCCAGCCTCGGAGTTCGTCTAATTGATTCAGGCAATGCAGGAATTGGTATTCACAACCCAACTATTTCGTCCTTGGATATGGAGGTGAGAGTGCGCCAATATGAAGATTCCCAGTTGAGTCACTATAAAGATACATTTTCGGAGAAAGAGAAGTCGCCATTTGAAGTTTCTACAGATGGAGTTCTTAGGTACCGAGACAGGCTATGTGTTCCAGATGTTGCAGGGCTATGTCATCATATTCTAGAAGAAGCTCATTACTCTCGGTATTCCATTCACCTAAGAGCGAGAAAGATGTATCACGATCTCAAGTTAATGTATTGGTGGGATGGAATGAAGAAAGATATAGCAGAATTTGTAACTCAATGTCCAAATTCCAACAAGTGAAAATTGAGCATCAAAAGCCAGGAGGATTGTTACAAGCTATGAAAATTCCATCCTGGAAATGGGAAGTGATCAACATGGATTTCATTGTAGGGTTGCCTCATTCCCGACTCAAGTATGACTCCATATGGGTAATTGTTGACAGACTCACAAAATCAGCTCATTTTCTTCCAGTGAACCACATATTTGACAGAAGATTATGCAAGGTTGCATCTTAAAGAGATCGTGCAACTTCATGGTGTCCCGATATCTATTATCACAGATAGAGGAGCACAATTTACAGCTAAATTCTGGAGATCCTTTCAAGAAGGGTTGGGGACTCAAGTGAGGCTCAGCACAGCATTCCATCCACAAACTGATGGACAAGCTGAACGCACTATTCAGACCTTGGAAGACATGTTACGGGCATGTGTGCTAGATTTCGGGGGTAGCTGGGATGATCACTTGCCTCTTATTGAGTTCGCATACAACAAAAGCTACCATTCCAGTATTCAAATGGCCCCCTAGTCCGGTCGTGACACTAGCTCTCCTTCACACATTGGAAGCAGCATACGGGCCGCCTCAGCCCTTCATCTGCTAGCAAATTCCCTGTAGTTTTCCGTTGATTTTTGTTTGACCTTTTCAAGATAATAGCGGTCTGGCAAATCGTTTCGACGCTGAAGTGAAACCTTTCCATGAAGGATTCTGCCATGTCATCCCAGGTATGCCACTGACGCATATCTCAAGTTTCGAACCATTCAGCAGCTTCTTCAGTCAGTCTACAGCTAAATAGTCGCATGATCAGAGGCTCATTTTTCTTTACTCCAACCAATTGGTCACAGTAGGATCGGAGGTGTGCCTTGGGATTCCCTGCTCTATTGAACATCTCAAATTTTGGGATTTTGAATCCTTCCGGTAGGTCCAGATCCGGATGCATGCACAGATCGTCATACCTTAAGCCCGTAGCCTTTCTTACAGACCTGTTGGACTTCTCCAGTAATTCCTCCATCTTTTTCTCCATATCACATTCCCGCTTATCCTGTTCGGCTCTCCAAGCCCTTTCCATTTCTTCGTAATAGTCTAGTTCCTTGTGCCCCGGACAGCATTCGTTGGGGATGTTGGGAGTGAAGAACGAGACCTAGTGGGCGGTATGGTTAAGTGGGGCAGTGTCACACCCCAAAACCCACCCTAAACGTGACCGGCATCCGACGTCATGAACAACATCGGAAGAACCTAAAATATGCAATAATAACACTTGAACCTGCCAGGTTCAATATCCACCTCCAACAGTTTATAAAATAAATTCAATGAAATAATGATATCTGAATTAAATCAACGGAAGTCTTTAATATGATAAAACTTAATCAAAACATAACACATGCCCAAAAGTTAAACAACTCGACAACTACCCACAAGAATGTAAACTATGAAACTTCTAAGATAAAGAATAATTGTCCAACACATCGGGACGCAGCCCGTTAAAATGCTAAAGTAATGAATAACATAGTAAGGGTGTCCCACGAATGAACATGTGGGCTCACCAAGTCAGCAGCAACAGCAAGTCCTTCCTAAGCGCCTGAAGTATCAAGAACCTGCTCTTCTCTGTTACCTAACATACCATAAATAAAAATAACAATGGTATGTCTGAGTACTTCGTACTCAGTGAGTGCCTCGGGGACAACAAGTAATATGAAAATAAAGTACAATGATACTTAAAGAGATCAGCTCTGAAAACCATGTGAAATCAGTGTAAAAATAGTTATTCAACTTGTGTATCTCAATAAGAATTATCGAAATTGATTATAAAGCCTCTTATTAAGTTACAACTTTCAAATATGACTTTTAAATTGATCATGATTTTCATCCATAGTTTCATGAAAGAATAAGAATATCACACATGCTAATACAGGCCCAAGAATCAATCACATCCAAGGGATGACTATACAGATTCCCTAATCACAGCGCACCACACCGGAATATGTAATTCACGGGGGCTATCCTTCCTCCTGAATAGCTAGGCATAAACGGCACTCCGGGTAGCAAACCCGGTAGTTGCCACTCTTCCTCCCGAATGGCTAGGCAATTACCACACTATGATCCATAGTGACTAACCTCCCTCCCAAGTAGCTAGGCAAAACAAAACAATAAAGTTCATAGCATAGAAGCCGATTCACAATTTGTCTCAAGGTAGTCACATCATCAATTAGCATTAAAGTTCATTATGTCATATCGTAAAGATAACTCATTTAAAAGAATGCCTTGAAAACATTTATACTCCCTTAACCAAGATTTCAATATCACAATTCAACATGAAAATATTATTATCAATTCTTAGCCATCGTTATTGATCATCTCTTATAGAGGAAAAACGTGTATAAACTTATAGGTGTACTTAGAGCATGATACAAACTAGGTTTAATGTGGGCTCGTCCCTCACGCACATTAACTATAATTAAAGCAAGAAATAGAGTTTCAATTGATAAAAATTTCACCTTTTCATTCAATGAATAGCCTTTTAAAAGAGACATACTTTCAAAACCAGTTTTCAATAGAGAGACATACCTTAATTGTGTTATACGCAGTTCAACAAATTATTTTCCTAGAGGAGAATCACCCGAACCTTAGCTTGAATTCCCTTGAATTAGATTATCTTGCTACTCCCTTGAAATAGGAGGTTTTGAGAAGTAATTTCGTACTTAGGATTTTTGAACAGGTGAAAGGTGATAAAATTAACTGAACCCACGCTTTTATAGTTTCTGATCGACACGGGAGAAGTACGTGCAAAAAGGACAGGACGTACTTCTAAGTACGGGCCGTTCTTTCAGGCCGTACTTCCAAGAATTTTACAGTGAACAATTTATGAGACACAGGGAAAGGACGGGCAGAAAGGATGTCCCGTCCTTTGAAGTACGGGCCATACTTCTAGGCCGTACTTTCCCTAAAATTTCCAGAAAGCTCAGATTTTTGAAAATCAAAGGACGTCCACAGAGTACGGGCTGTACATTGAAGTACGGGCCGTGCTTTTGTCGTAAAATTCCCCAATTACCATTGAAAACTGGGATTTTCATTCCAACACTTCCCGTTTTGGTTTCTAAGTCCCGGATTGTGAACACAACCTAACTTATAAGGTTCAAAATGACTCATATAACGCTTTCACATTTCATCTGGATTTACGGGATGTTATAGGTAGTGGCAGTTTGCCCAGTTGGCAGAGCTGGAGCACGCAAGCGCCTGCCGAACCAACAGGATAAGGAACCTGGTAAGAAGGAACTGAGTGGGTCGTCTCTGGGACTTGGGTGTATTTTGCTGGGGGAGGAGTGCAGTAAGATGTTCTAATATGATTCGGGTTGGTGGAGCTTAGTGGAGATGGGATGGTTCCTAGCGGGTATATGGGGAAGTGATCGGGCATTGGCGAGCTCAGGGAAGGGAATGGAGGAGGAGGCATTCTTTCCTCTGTCAAGGCATCCTTGCCCGCATTCGTTGCCTCATTTCGGGCTACTATTTCTTGTAGAGTTGTAACGGCATTTAGTAGTGTCGTAATTAGATCTTCCTGGGATGATACCTCTTGCGGGTCTTGGGTATCTCCATCGTGGAGAGCAAGCTCAGTTCCGTTCTCGGGAGTACCAGTCATCTTCTCTTTGCCTTTATCTGCGAGGGATGCTAACGCGGCTTTGGATCTTGTAAAGTATGCCAGCTTTCAATGCTACGCAAATCAGCCTCGAATCAAATCAACGGTAGACAATGTTAGTTACTTGACATAAAGGGAAAAGCAAGAGATCACATATTGATATTTAAGGCACACATAGCAAATAAGGTCATGTAAGCTTAAATATTTTTGATCCTCTGTCCCAAAGGCTTGGATGTGTACGAGCTTTTGATGTTTGGGTGGATTTTGGTCCAATGGGTTTTATGGTTGACTTACTCTTACAAAGCCTCTCTTGCTACAAAAGTTAAGCAAATAGGGGCGGGGGGGGGGGGGGGATTGTAATTTATATTATGTAGGGTCCGAGTCTTATGTAGACTGCCTACGTATCGCACTAAGGGAAATCAGGCCCTATCGTAATACGTTTTACAAAAGAAGGATACATGTATATTCTAAATGTCCTTTAAACTTAACCTAGTTAAAGACATCCCCAGACCAGGCTCGGCTAGGGCTTCTAGTGTATCCCTCCATAGGGACATCAGGTCGGCGCGGTTCCTTACAATATTTACGGGGGGAAAGGGGGTAACCTTTTATGTGTAAAAAATGGGGACACCTATTATCTACCCAAAAACACTGTCCCACGGGTTGCTGTCCTTACGAACTCGCTCTCTCTCATTCTCCCACCTTCTCAGTATTGTGGTGGTAAGATGACCAGAATCTCTCCCGTACTGATCTTATGTTCAAGCTCGAGCTTGAATGCATGGCATTCCTCTATGTCGTGCCCCATGGCCCCTGTGCTCTAATGGTGTGGGCTCATGGGCAAGCTCCACGGGTCTACTCTTCCTCAGACTAACTAGGGTTGAGAATATGCGGGCGTATGATTCCTCGAAGATCCTAAAATTGTACTGCCAGATCTGCGTACCAGCAGTGACTCCCTCCCTAGGGATGATAAGGTCATGAACTAGTAGGGTGTGTGGCCCCCACAAAGTCCCGATGATCCTATCATTAATCAGACTACAAATTCTTCTTCTTAACCCCAAGCACTCGTTTAGGGTATAACCAGCCTGGTTGCGGTGTAACAGACACCTTTTGTATGTATACACCAACTCGGGTAGCGGTAACCTAGCCCTAGTGGTGCAGGGCACTTTTGTGGCAACCATCTTCTCATATACTTCCTTATATGTGACGGGCCGTGAAGCCACTCTGAATGGGGAGGAGAGGCCTTTGAAGGCTATTCCCCACCAAGCAGGCTCAGAAAGGCCTACTCTTCCGAAATTCTCTGATGCCATAGTGGAGGTTGCAGGTACCAACAAAGGTGAAGGTGCATAGAAGTCAGATCCCTCATTGGCATCATTCTCCTCTTCCCCAACTTAGGAAACATTCCGAATGGTCCTTCTTCTCCCTCAGCTTCTACGTCGATGGGCTCCAAATCTTCTTCCCCCATATTTTGGGAACCCTCCTCTTCCGGTTCCCCTCCCTCAAAGGGTTCAGAGGCTTCCTGTTAAGGCTCTGACTCCTCCTGGTGGTCCGACTCTGCCACCCAATGATCTGATCCAGCTCCTAGGCTTTCCTCCCTTCCTCCAGGAGTCCCTTCTCTTAGAGTTATGGGCCTCCTCTTTAGGGATATATAGTTCAATACTAACTCTCTTACTTCTTCTGGGACATTCCCGTAGTATTGTTCTTGGAGTATGCCCTCGGGTGGGTTCCCAACCATCTCCAACAGTTGGTTTACTTCTTCGATTTTCCTCCCTATCTCTTGGAGGTGCTTCTCCATTTGTAGTACCTTGTCTCTTAACATTTCTGATGTCTCTCCCACAGTCCGCGTCTTTTGTTCTCTTTGGTTTGCCATGGCGAGTCAACCTTTTAATGGAGATAAATTCGAATAAGTTTTAAATTTTGGTTTTTCTTTTGGTTTGTGGTTTTAGTTCATCGGATCAAATATATTCTAGCCATAATACATGATAACACACATAGCAAGTAGGCATGTGAGGCACGTAGTAAGCATTCATATAATTTTGGCAGATATTAATACTACTCGCGTTCCTAAATCTTTTTGAGTCAAGGCTCTCCTAAACGATTGAAGCATGCAAGTGCCATTTGTGAAGATGAACCATTTCCCCGAAAAATCATCATTAGTTAACAATAATAAAATATCTTCCCCGAAGGGATTACAAAGATGATGAAGCCAAAAAGGGGCTCAATATAAAGCAGTAAATCAGCAAGGTTCTCCTCCCGCGGCAGATGTCGAGGCCTGGCTTGTCTTGGCCTTTTTCACCCTCCGAAGGGTAGTTTGAATATGAAGTCGTGCTTAGACATTTCTATCCTGACTATTACCGGGTCTGTTTCTTCTAGAATCTGGGCTAAGTGCTCATCCGTGCTTTCCAAGTATTCTTTCAGGCGCTTCTTTTTTTTAGCGTCGTGAGGAGGTACGGGTCTCAGGATAGATGCCCGAGCCAAAGGTCCTTGCAGCCATTCATGGTACCCTAGGTCACACCCTGCTTCGAACCTTCCTGGAGCTAAAGTGTTTGGACCCCAACTCACGCGACCATTCCATTCTCCAAGGATCACCCCGGCGTTCTTGATCTTCTGCCCCGTGTGCTCAATGATGAATTGCTCAGGATTTCTCGCCTGAGGTATCACTTGCCTCCTACCAAATTGCCTCATAACCCGGGATGGATAGTAAGGGTTGATTCCTCGAACCCAGGCTAATGGCACAAAAGGACAATTTTTACCCCGAACCATCACATTTTCTGATATGAAGTCAGGAAACATCCATTGGATTCTCCCTTCAGTCAATTTTTCAAAGAAGCTAGCCCATGCCCTTTTGGACATGTAACCAAGATTCGGGCAATAGTTTGTAAGACGGTCTACCTTGTTGTGGTTGCTCAGATATTAGACTTCCTTAGCCATGTTGATGTGTTTGATAATCCACCATTGTAACAATATGCTACAATCTTGGAAGTATCGAAAACCATTTCGACATTTGACCAATGCTCGGAAGATGTATGCTAGGATGATGGGTGCAAAATCAAAGTACCTCGTTTCTTCATCCTTGGATATACCATAGAAAATAGCATGGGCTAAGTAAATCACTCAGGTGTCTATGGCCATCGAGTCACCCTGTGGAAACACCATAATAACCAGTAAGGCTACGGCGAACGCCAGGGGTCTAACAGCTTCCCACTCTTCCGTACTCTTGAACTCCCTCTGGTACAGAGTTATCCTATGGCATCTCCGGATCTTCGATACAAATCTCTAACGGCCACAGTGGGCCCTCGTGCCCAGGGTGCTTCAGTTAGTGCTAGGAACTTCATGATTTGACCGACTGTGGGCCTTTGTGGAAATAACAGGTGGTGATCCGATTTGTGTCGCCTCCTCAGATAAGTTCCATCAGTGTCTATGGCATCTCTAGTTTCTTCTAAAGTTGGAGTCATCTCAATTTCACCGAAGCAGAATAATATTTCCTTATCATCCTAATGTCCGGTTAATACCTCTATTAGTTCCGGACGACCTTTGATTGTCATGATAGCCGGTAAATGACCTAAAGTTCAGCTAATTGTCTTCTTGTGAGCATCCCCTAACCATGCCCACCAAACCCTCAACAAATTCGGAGCCTGGATGATTATGTCAAAATGGATGCTGCCTTCCATCTACAAAATAAAACACCGTTAGGATTCTCCCCACCCCCACAGGGTCAATGGTTCATCACATAGGCACTAAACATGCTTCCACATAGCATATAAATGAGATGCGGAGCTCTTTGGGTCATAGATCGTCCGAGCACAAGGTGGTCTTCCTTAATGAGCTTTAGGTAGGTATGATATACCCAAAGCTCGTCTAGGTATGAACGCTATAGTTCAGTAGGGATTTGGCTATGCTCTATTCTAGTTTTACTATAGTGGGTTTTTCACAAAAGACCAGGAACCCAAGCGGACAATTGAGGCTGAACCGTCAGGACTGTTGGATGACCACGAACCAAACCCGCCTCATAACGGTTCCAAAAGAAGTATTTGATTTTTTAGTGAAGGTACGACTGCGTGCTTCGCGAAGTCGCCTTTGGAACAAAATGTAAAATAAATGTCAGGAGTGGCGGAGTTATGATATGCATGCAATGACAGTTGATAATTGCAGGAAAGTGAACACATAAACAGTTAAAGCAAATATACCCACATTATATTGGAACCCTTATAGTTAAAACCTTTAAGTCCCCAGCAGAGTCGCCATCTGTTATGGTTCGCATTTTCGCAGGCGGAGTTAGCATTCGAAAAAGCTACTTCGAAGTCGTTGGTGCTCCTTCGGACTTTGTTTTAAAAGAGTCGCCACCTAATTCTTAGGAAATTAGGAAAACCAGTTTTGAAGGGTTTATTCATACGCCGCGAAAAATCCTTCTTAATCCAAAGTTTTAGGTAAGGGTTCTGGTGATCCCTTAGGAAGGTGTTAGGCACCCTAGTATTAAGGATCCGTATTATACACTTGGCCTTCAAATTCCAATGCGTGAGTATTTTCATGAACTGTTTATTTAGTGTTTATTTCCCGCAAAAGACTTGTCATGTTGCATATCATTTTTTTTAAAAAGAGTTGAATATATTCCATTTATATATAGGGTATTTAGGCTCAGATTTATGATATTCGGGTATAATTAGTTCCTTTTATATATAAGGATAGTAGTTTTCCTATAGGAATAGATAGAAAGTTCATTTACTTTTGGATTTGGGTGACCAAGTTTTATTCATGCTTTACTCACACGTAGACCGGGTTAATCCTTTTAATACACTTTCAGAATATTCTGACCTAAACTTTTATAAATAGGCGTAATTTGGACTGTTTTGATTTTTTAAGAAAAGAACCTTTTATATGTTTTGCACGATTTGTTTTTAGGAGAAAAATAAATTGTACTCATGGTCTAAACTCTTGCACATGCTCCCTTAAAATGTACTTGCTGCATATATCTAGTTTATACCAAAGTCCCAATTTTATTTAAGAAATAAGAGGTTCATTTCAAAATCAGTTCTGTTATAGCAAAATGCTTTCCTTATTCGTTGAAATCATGGGCCTTAGCCCAAAAAAATATTGACCGTGATTTTTTAGAAAAGGCCAAGTGGGTCTTAACTCAAAGAAGTAATTTTATTTGGGTTTTCATAAAAAAAACAAGCTGTGTGGGCTCTGGCCCAAACACGCCCTATTTCTAACCATTTAAAAACATAGGCCTTAGCCACATTCGTTTGACCACAGATTTATGTAAAATTAAACGATATTTCAGTCCAAAAAGAGACCTTCATCATTTGTTTTCAAATACCAGACCGAATGGGCTCTAGCCCAAAAAAAACATTTCAACGAGCATTCATTTTTTGAGAAAAAGACAAGTGGGCTATGGCCCAGAAATATCAAGACTTTTTACCAAACCCAAAAACCAGAAAAGACACGCTTTCAATAGTTTTTTAAGAAAAAAGCCTTTTTGCCTAATCCATTTATCCTCTAAATTTTACTCAAGCTGTTACACCATTTTTGCATTCCCAAAATCTTTTTCAGTTTATTACTTATTGAAACTATAGCAATTGCCTCCCATTCCTTCATATTCTTTTTTTTCTTAGATTATTATCATGAGGCTTTTTCTTTCTATATGTGCCTATTTTTAGGCCTAGGCAGTTTGCAAACAAAGGGATTATAATCACTATATCAGTTACTTATACACATAGGCGAACAAAGAGGATATTCATGTCCCAAGATAAAGCCTTAATCTCTAAATTGTTCAGGACTTGAGAAAATCAAAGTCAAGTTGCTTCTTTTCATTCTTCTTTCAATACTTAGACTCATAAAATTTAAGCATTCATGATCCCTTACCAAATTAAGACTCATATATGGGTGAAGACAACACAGATACAAAAGCATGATATATCAGTCCATTACTTTTCAAAACAAATTACTTCACCTTTTAAGGTAAGACCAACTAATAGGGGCAGTGTCAACAAAAGAAATCACAAACAAGAAAACAGCCCTCTTCTTTAGACATCACTTTCATTTCATTTTTATTTTATATCCTTTCAGTTTCAATATGACTAGGTGGCAAGGTTGATAGTTAGTCTATTAACCCCTTGTTCAACTAGATCAACTCTAGTTAGTCTTGAATGAAGACTTGATCTTGTGGTCCCTATCACTTCTCTCATTTTTTATTCTTCCTTTTCCATTAGATTCTACACATTTAGGGAGGTAAACTACTACTAGGTGAAGGGCTTGGGGTATAGACTATCAGGACAAGTTGTGAACACCATGTGCATAAGCAACAAATTTCAATAAGACAAACCAGCCTTAAGCAGACCAAAATGGAAAATGGGGTTCACATTTAGGTGCTATGATCATAATGGTTTCTAGGATTCTACTATGGGTCATGGACAATTAACATACACTTGTCACAAGTCATAAGTGGTTATGCATAATCTACATTAGGTGATGACACAAGCATAGTCACATCCATGAACAAACAATCAAGCTATAGACCTAAGGCGCGAACCTGCTACACCTTTGTTCTAGTATTAGACAATAAATAAACAATTGGCTTATCTTGTCTTACTTTATTCTAAGTGCGAGATTATTTAAGAGGAAAGAAGCAATGAGACATCCCACTATTATACTCAGAGGTTCAGCACAACAGATTCATTTTTTTATCTAAATTTTCCTTTATTTATTCATTTTCCAGAAGAAAAAGGAGCACATCAGGAGCTATATCCAAAAACAACTTATCAAATTCAAACAGCCCAGTTGAGACTTTGACAATAGACCTCACTTCACAAATGGGGCAATTCATGACTGACTAGCAAAATAGGGATATTTAACTGTAGTCACAAGCACACACTACCAGAAAATCAACCATGTTCAACTGTATTACACATAGACAGTCTCACCTTCCTTCTTTTTTATTTAAGTTGAACTTATTATACTTACTCTACTTAAGATCATGCTCAGTAAACTAACAACAATATTCAAGAAAAAGGCAAGGGAAAGGGAAAAGGACCTTCACAACACCTCACACACACCTCTTTATGATGAACACAGAACCTCAAGACCACATGAACAGACAAGACCAAAAGCACTTCAACAGTCTACGTCTTGAATGAACTTCACAATGATATTTTCCTCCATTCTTATCATGTTCTTATCAAATGAATCACACATTAAGCACAGAACCAAACAAGACATATTTAGCACGTGAATATATGAGCATAACTAACCTACAAATATATTCAAACTAGTCAGGATATTAAGTACTAAATACAAAAATGAAATAAACTAAATCAAGGTTTACCTTTTAAATGCGCAGCCAAGAAAAGAATGGATTTGGAGCCTCAGAGCTTCCAAATCTCGCAACCCCACCCACACATGAAGAAAGAAACGGAAGAACCAAATATTTTAACTAAAACCCCAACTACTTAGTCTAGGTTTTCAAAATTCTTTTTACTAGGAAGTTTTTTGAAAAATTTGAGTTTTTCCACTTCCTTTTTTTTCTAAAATTTTCTCTATATATATTTTCTTTGCTATTTTTCTCAGTTTTCAAATTTTTCTCTCCAAAAAGACTAGTTTTGTGCAAAGGCTGGGGTTCTATCCCCAAAGTTTAGACGAAATCAACAATCAATTGATGTGGGACAAAACCTTGTTCCTTACAATCTAACCAAATAGCCAATAAATCAACAATCCAGATCAGAAACGAGCCAACATACGGTCAGATCTGACCCAACGAATATGGACCAACAAAATACCAGCGAAAACAAACTTAAAAGCAAAAAATAAAGACGATTTTGACTAAAAAAATTGAAAACAACAAAGTAAAGTAAAGATCTTACCATATTTGGACAAGAGCGTTCATGGAATCAAAAGTATACAGCGATGTTTCATCAATAAAGGCATATAGAGGTTGTGCATGTCAGCACACGCCTGTAAAAACACCATTTCTGGCATGAGAGAGGCGAGAACATATGGCGGCTACCCTAGGTTTACACGAGAGAAGTAAGAAAGGAGAGAGTGAGAAGCGCGGTGTGAGGGGGGGATGAGAAAGGGTAAAATGAGGGTTTGGGGGGGTAGTCGTCTGATAATTAAGAGGTTTGGGCCGAGTCGTAGCCTGGCTTGGGCTAGACTCGGTCCAAATCAGAATTATAATTAAGGGGGCCTTATACTTCATATATATGTGTATACTTTGGTGTATACATGGGCTATATCTAATGCCCAAAACAAATAATTTAGAAATTAAAATTGGAGGAAGTTTTTAATTACAGGCCGTAGATATTTTTAAAATAATTTTAAAAGTCGACCAAATTATAAAAAAAAAATGGCCCTGATTAATTATCCTAGCATAATTATTTTAATTATGGCCTTTTAATCAATTTTTGTAAATTAAATTTATCATTTTAAAATGAATGCTAATAGGCTGATTTTGCGAAATAATTCTAATTTCCTTAAATTATGGGTTGTCTAAATTAATTATAGCCAAGGCAAAGATATAAAAGCTCAATTTTTTAATCACTTAAATAATTAAGTAATTAACCTAATTTAAACATTTAAGGACAATTATGCCTAATTTATAAAAATCAGAAGTAAATAAAGGTTAGATAGCTAATTACTTAAATCATGTGGGTTATTCAAATTTTCAAAGATGGAAAATAAAAAGGAGAGGAGTATCTGCAAAATAATCTCAAATAATAAAATAAGGACCCTTCCTTAATTTCCTCTTCTTCTTTTTTTTCTTTTCTTTTAATTAAATTCAACAAAAATCATAAAAATGCTCATTAATTTCTACATGAGATTATGGTGCGTGAACACCACTTTTTCTTTAATTAAAGGAAAAGAAATATTGATGCAGGATCATTTATAAAGAATCACTAGCTTTTTAAAAAAAAATGCACAGCTCATTTATTTATTATCCGAGGACTCTGAGAGTGACTGAAATAAATTACGGGAGGTCAAAAATTAGGTGTCAACAGATACGACTGCTTCACTGAATCGTTTGTTGATCTGTTTGGAAATTTGATTCTTCAATGAATCATTCCTCACGTCTCCTTTGATTTTCATTGGGTACATTGTTGGTCAAATCATCAAAACTTTATTTTAAGCTCTTAATCTATCATTGAGCCAGCAGCTACTCAAAAAAAGTCATAAAGACAAAAGGCATCAAAGGGAGAAACTCGAATGGACGCCAAGGCAAGACGACTTCTCATGTGCAGTATTGTGCCAAATGAATACAGCAGAGTCTCCACTTGTGTTACTACCAAACAATTTGTCATGACCCAAATCAAGGATCGTGCGGGCTCTTACCCAATTCTACCTAGTAGGCGAACCCTTTTTCCCAAAACACAACTCAAATTATATAAATGAAATAATAATACAACACTTAGTAAATTCCAACATCATCTAAAAACCAGCAACGAACAAGAGTACTTATACATTAACCATTTTCCAAAACCGGGTCTAGACTAGTACAAGAGCTTCTAAGATTTACAAGTTGTCGAAATACATTACAACAAAATACAACCTCTGATTTTGGAATAAAATTAACAGAAGCCTTTGGAAAGGACACTGGAAGATCTTCGAAAGCTAATAAGTCCACGAACACAACCTGCAACAACTCTAAACCCCAAATGGGGTGTAGCAAGAGTAGCATCGGTACAACACTCGTACTGGTAAGCATCATAGGCCAACAATGATTAGGAGAACATAACAACGATAGAAATCAGCAAATAAGAATGATAGGCAACAACTCAAGTAATTAGCATAATCAGAAGAAGGGAAAGGGTCTATCACGATAGGTATACATTCACACATGATTCAATGTTCCAGCCTAAGTATACACTTCTAATCCTCAGTCCATTAACTATATAACACATGCCTCATTTCACACAACTGTTTCTATTAACCAAATAGAGGTAACCTTACCACACTCAATTGCACCTCAAGTTATACATCCAATCATTATAGTACGCCTTTCTCCCAATAGGGGACCTTACAATCTCTCGAATAATATAACAAGAACAACTCACAGCACAGAAGAATAGACAACATGGGGACTCAGGATACAATATGCAAGATACACTCTTGATCAACTACAATTTATGACACAGTCCAAGAGCAACAACTCAAAGATAGGAAATTAAGTTAGAATCCATGAAATATATGAATGAAATAATAAATGCATATGCAATGCAATGATATGCACTGGCCAAATGTAAATCTCCATACACACATGCTACGGACAGAATACCTCCACGCCTCGATAGTCATGACCCATAGGGGACCCGCAAATTCCATGTACCACACTCACGATCCTGGCAAAGACCTCAGGCATCGTACACTCATCTCTTTCATATACAATCCGGCAAAGACCTCGGATGTTACTTTTTCTCACTTATCATCATCAGTACCAAGTCACAACTCATATCAACGTATCATGTAAAATAAGGATGAGTGTCATGCATAATATCAATGCCAAGTGAAATCTTGTCAATACCAATCGTGCCACACATGGCCACATATCACAATATCAAGATTAAGTCAAGTTCTTCCCTCTATCCATGATAACACCAAAATAGGTGAGAGACAACTATATCAAAATCACAATATGGCAACTCTATAACAAGTCCAATATCACACACAAGGCAACAAACCCACAAATCAGTCAACAATACCAAACCTAAGTAATCCATCCCAACTTCGTATTCGAAGGCTTAACATGCTTTCTCCGACAATAACTAACTCTACAAATGTTTTGCTAACCGAAGTCTAACCCAAAAAGGTAATCTAGGGCAACAACATAACTCAAGTCACATGGTGCGAGCCCAATCATACCAACTAGTCACTAGCACACACAGTCAAGGAAATACCAAGCTCAAATCACAAGGCGACAAGCCACACATAACAGTACCAACCTAGAATTATCCATCCCAACACCATGTCCAGAGACCTAAGCATGCTTTCTCAGTCAATCACTACTATACATATATGAAAACCTAATCGGAGTCTACCTTAAGTAAGTTATAACCTACTTTGAGGCCGAGCAGGCGCTGCGAACATCCACTTGATCTTCATCTTCCATTTTCGAAAAGGAAGCCGAGATGGAAGGGTCTAGGAATAGCAAGAAATTCGAGTAAGCAAAGCGTCGCGGATTAGGGTATACACATCCAACAAGAAACTAGAGAATCTACAGTATGACTCCGGGCCCGCAAGGGTAAAAACCGAAACTTTTACCCCAAACTATGTTTTTTAAGCCTCCATTGACTAACCACCTAGATTTTATAGTCATCTAAATCCAAACAAGTCATAAACGGAATTCTTCCTTAAAATTCACAATTTCAAGAAAACCCAAGACTTAACCCATTTGCAAAATAATGCCTAGCTTAGGATAGGAACCAAGTAGTTCTTTCAATAAAGCCATGATTCTAAGTTAAGAAAACCATTTTATCCACCTAGGGTTTTACAAGTTAGGAAATTCCCATTTTATTAAGTCCTAGAAGCAAAACCTTAATAAGATAAATGAATAAATCAAAGAAAGATTGAATGGCTAAGGTTTAGAGCTTACCCTTCCCAAGGTTCCATGGGATTTTCTCTAAAGATGTCCACAAAGGCGGCTTGGAATAAGAGTTAGGTGAAAAATGAGGTCAAATCCCGAAATGAGCATTAAATACCAGGTCTGCCTAGCAACACTCACTCTGGCGAGCATGGGCCGCTGTGGCGGGCTACCGCTATGGCACACAATCGACCGCGGGGGCAGAATTTAAGGAGATTCATTTCTTCCGCCGTGGTGGAGGAGACATCACTGGGGCAGAATATCTACATTTTGAATATTTTACTATCGCGAGGGACGGCACGCTGGGGCGGACTCGCTATCGTGGTCCACCCCTCACTGGGTCGATGCACTAAGCTCGAGTGGCCCTAACTCGATCTTTAATTTCCTTCTAACTCGACTAAAAGCCAATTATAACTGAAAATCTCCCACGTACAGCTACGGGGCACAACTGACCAAGGATGATTAGGACACAAATTGAAGAAAGTCAGTAACGGCCAAATGGGTCGTTACACAACTATGGGACACACTACAAAACTACTATGGAGATATGGAGACATAAGAAAGCAACAAAATTCAAAAGGGAGACATTGTAAAGTAAGAATCATAGCATCAATAGCTTATCCAAATTTAGAAATTGAGAATGTCATATTAGTTAAAACATTCTCCAAACTCAAGGATGTTATTCACATAGTGATGAAGGCACTTGAGGACAACTCACTAAGAAAAACAGTCTAACAAATGCTCAAGTTGGATCAAAGAAAGACTACTAGGAAGAAATAAAGAAGAAAAAGAATGAATAATTCAACAGCGTCTCCAACGGAACAGGTTCATATTCCGTAAAAGAATAATAAAGTTCTAGGAACCATGAAAATGTCATCAACACCTGGTGAAGATGAAGATCCACTCAAAAGTTCTCAAGATAAAATAAAAGGAGAACTAAAAATTGCAGTTGCATCCTTACAAGCTGAACTTGAAAAAAAGCAGGACTCTTCAGAGGAAAATTATCAACCTCAAAAATAAGTGTAATAATGCAGTCAAAAGGAATAGGTCCTTAAACAATGGGACACCTTCACAATCAAAGTACTACAACAACAAATAAGTTCAAGGACTAAGGGACATCAAGGCTCCCCACATATACAAGGTCAAAGATATTTCCACTACCATAAAATTTCCGTTGCTCAGTATGACAAAAGAAAGAGTCCTAACTATAAGCATGGAAGATGGTCAAAAAAAAAATAGAGAAATTCACCTCACTAAATCAAGTGGGGAATTAAAGGAGCTGATTCTCCCTAAAAAAAGAACAAGCTTCCTGGATAGACCAAGAAACACATGATCCACCCTTTATCGATGTTACGCCCCGTACTTCTATACGCTAAATGTCTTTATGAGTTGGTTGCTATAGTTGGTTACTATGGATTTTATGAACCGCGTATTCAGACCCTTCTTAGATCGGTTTGTGATTGTATTTAACAATGATATTATAGTCTACTCTTGATCAGAGGCTGAGCATGCGGATCATTTAGGTGTTGTGCTTAGGGTTTATCAGGATAAGAAGTTGTATGCGAAGTTCTCCAAATGTGAGTTCTGTTTGAATTATGTGGCTTTCCTCGGACATATTGTATTAGATAAAGGCATCAGGGTTGACACTCAGAAGATTGAAGTCGTGAAGACTTGGCCTAGACCCAAGACATGACGGAGGTTCGTAGTTTTTTGGGATTGGCAGGATATTAGAGGAGATTTGTAGAGCGTTTCTCCTCTATTTCAGCGCCATTGATGATATTGACACAGAAGGAAGCTAATTTTAGTGGACAAACACTTATGAGCGAAGTTTTCAAGAGTTGAAGAACAGACTGACTTCAGTGCCGTTTTGACACTTCCAGAGGGATCAGAGAGTTATGCTATTAATTATGACACCTCGGGCATCGAATTGGGTTGTGTTTAGATGCAGCACGGCAAGGTTATCACTTATGCTTCGAGGAAGCTGAGGAAGCATGAGAAGAATTATCTGAACCATGATTTGGAGTTAGCTACGGTGATTCATGCACTTAAGGTTTGGAGACATTATTTATATGGTGTTCACGTTGATGTTTATATGGATCATAAGAGTCTTTAATACATCTTTAAGCAGAAAGAGTTGAATTTGCGTTAGAGGAGATGGTTGGAGCTATTGAAGGATTATGATATTGATATTTTATACCATCCAGGGAAGGCGAATATAGTAGTCGATGCCCTTAGCCATATATCTATGGGTAGTTTGTCTTACTTGCGAGCAGAGAAGAGGCAGCTAGCTCACGAGCTTCATCAGTTAGCCAGCCTAAGAGTTCGATTATTGAACTCAGGTGATGCAGGAGTTACAGTTCAGGATACAGTGACATCATCCTTAGTAGCCAAGGTTAAAGAACACCAGTATGAGGATTCTTCTTTGATTCGGTATAGGGAGACAGCCCCACAAAAAAAGAAGTCACCCTTTGAGATTTCCAAAGATGGATTCTTGAGGTATAAAGGCAGATTGTGTGTTTTTTATGTTGCAGGGTTGCGTTAGCAGATTATGGTAGAAGCTCATTATTCTCGCTATTCTATTCATCCAGGGTCGACGAAGATGTACTATGATATCAGAGAGTTTTATTGATGGAATGGTATGAAGAATGATATAGCAGAGTTCGTGGCCCAATGCCCTAATTGTCAGTAGGTAAAAGTTGAGCATCAGATGCCTGGTGGGTTGTTTCAGGATATAGAGATTCTGACTTAGAAATGGGAGGATATTAACATGGATTTCATTACTAGCTTACCTCGTTCCCAGTGTAGGTTTGACTCGATATGGGTGATTGTTGATAGACTCATGAAGTCATCACATTTTCTATCTATCAAGACTACATATTCCGCCGAAGATTATGCGAAGTTATAAATTAAGGAGATAGTGCGACTTCATGATGTTCCAGTATCTATTATTTCAAATAAAGGTGCACAGTTTTCAGCTAACTTCTGGAGATGCTTCTAGAAAGGTTTGGGGACATAGGTGAATCTCAGTATAGCATTTCATCCCCAGATAGATGGGCAAGCTGAGCGTACTGTTCAGATGCTAGAAGCTATGCTATGAGCATGTGTGATAGATTTCGGAGGTAGCTAGGATGATCATTTGCCACTTATTAAGTTTGCATATAATAATAGCTACTATTCCAGTATTCAGATGGACCCGTATGAGACCCCATATTGACAGAAGTGTAGATCTCCTATCGGATGGTTCAAAGTCAGAGAATCAAAGTTGATAGGGCCTGATTTGGTTCAACAGGTAGTGGAGAAGATTAAGCTCATTCAGTAGAGATTGCTAGTAGCTCTGAGTGGCCAGAAGTCTTATATGGATAATAGACGACGAGACTTGGAGTTCTAGGTAGATGACTTGGTGTTTCTGAAGGTATCACCTATGAAAGGTGTTATGAGATTCGGTAAGAATGGTAAGCTTAGCCTTAGATACATTGGCCCTTACAGAATTGTGCGTAGATTGGGCCAAGTAGCCTATGAATTGGATTTACCTTCAGACGTGGAGTCTGTACATCCGATTTTTTATGTATCCATGCTCCACAAGTGCATCGGAGATCCTTCCAGGATTGTGCTAGTAAATGATATTCAGGTTACAGAGCAGTTGTCATATGAGAAAGTCCCTGTTACCATCTTAGATCGCCAGGTTCGCAGGTTGCGAACTAAAGATGTTGCTTCTGTAAAAGTACTTTGGAGAAATAAGAATGTAGAAGAGATGACTTGGGAAGCCGAGGAAGATATGAAATCTAAATATCCTCATTTGTTTTTAGCCCCAGAGCAGATGCAGACAACGATACCATCGTCTTCAGGTATGTATTATTTATCAGTTACTCTTGTTGATCGTGTGGGGTCATTGTTGTTATTGATTGTTGTAGCCATGTGTGGCATTATACTTTGTTGTTGGGATGTTTAGCAGGATGGTAATAGTGTGATTATAGAGGAGACTCTGCTGAAATTTCTGTAGACTCCTAAGAGTGCTAACATTCGAGGACGAATGTTTCTAACGGGGGAGGATGTTACACCCCTTACTTTTATACGTTAAATGTCATCATGAGTTGGTTGCTACAGATTCAAACAGCTGAGTTATCTTCGAGGTTATATGAGATTAGACGTGTTCATCTTGAGTATACGAAGGTTTAAGTTCATGATTGGAATGTGTTGGAAGGATTAGTAGATGAACGAATTGAAGAGAATACGTTTCATCGAAATTGATTTGGGGCAGTAAGAAATACGGACCGTATGTGAGAAATACGAACCGTATTTGGAAATACAGACCGTATGTGAGAAATACAGACTTTATTTGGAAATACGGTCCATACTTCTCTTGGTAGAGAGGCAAAATATTTTGATGAGAATTACGGTCCGTACTTGTGGCCGTATTTTTAAGTCGGCTCAGTTATGTTTGTTTTATATAATTTGTATACCCTTCATTTTATATCATTTTCTCAAATTCCCTTAATCTCTAACCCTCTAAAAGTTCTCTCCAATATATCTATCAAACCCTTAAGTGAAATCAAGGATCAAAAGAGAAGATCAAGTGTTTAAAGTTTCTAAAATGATTATGGAAGCTTGTTTCTCCTATTGGTAGAGATTTTAGAGGATACTTCAAGGTGAATCACTCTTGGAATTGATGTGTTCTTGAGTTTGAGATAAGATTCTATCTTAACTCTATGTTTATGAGTTTATATAATGGTTATGCTAGGTTTGGAGGGAAAGGAGTTGGAGGAAAGGTTTAAATATGAATTTGAGGTTATGTTGAGATGTAATCTAACTTGAGTTATGTTGTAAATGTGTTTTTAAGCTAAAACCTTATTGTAAGGATAGTAGTTGGTGTTGAGCTTGTATTGAGGATGTTGTACTTAGTATAATTGGAAGAAGAAAGTGTATAAGTGTTGTGCACAAAGCGTATATAGGGTTGTTTTGATGTAAATCTTGGAGTGAGAAGTGATGTGGTATTAAAGAAACTTATATAAGGTTGTTGTTGTGTTGTTGACTGTTAGGTGTGCTGTAGTGACTAAGAAGATTGGAATACTAGCTGACAGTTTCATTGTGGGATCTTTATTGACGACTTGAGATATGTTAAGGCTAACTTTCCTTCTCCTTATGAACAGAACGTAAACATAACACTACTCCATAATGATTCTATTCATAGCAGCTAGGGATGTTCCATGTTAATTCATGTAATAGAATGTTGTTTCTAGTAAGTTCTTATTCAGATTCGGTATGATTCATAGAGTCACTTGTTAATGAAAATGCTATCTCATAACGATGTTTGGAGGTGTAACGACCTTACGTCACTCCGACAGATTCAGGATGTACTCTTATCATATTCATGCATTGCATTATATATATATATATATATATAAAGACCTATGACCCCTCAGGCGTTATATGTGCGTATATTATGTATTATATATATGGGGTATGGGAAAGGTGACGGCGTTATAGACGTACTACCACCTGATCAGTTGGTCACATAATGATGCCCACAGATGCCGATATGATAAGATGGGATGCCCATAAAGGCTTGACAGGCATTATATACGCATATATATTTATGATCCCACAGGCGTTATATACGCATACATGCATGCACACAGTATTTATGCGTATCATTGGCCCTCAGAGGCAGTTCAGACATACAGGTTGCATTTATTTCATCCTATGTACTTTTATATCTCTTTCATGTTACTTTCAAGCCTTACAAACTCAGTACTTTGTCCGTACTGACATATGCTTTTCTAGGGGCGCTGCGTTTTATACTCGCATGTTCAGGTAGACAGGTTAATGATCCGCCCTTGTAGGTTGTTGTTCAGCTGATATTGGAGCACTCCTCTTGTTCCGGAGTTGTTGTTATGTTTTTGGTACATTATACTTTTGTGTTCGTACGGATATGGCGTGGCCCTATCCCGACCTTATTATGTCATAGACTCCAGTAGAGGCTCGTAGACAGTTATGGTATAGTTAGACGTTGTATGGCCCCCTCGGCCTGTATTTTTGTTGTATAGTATTTCATGATAGCTTTGTCAGCTTGCATAGTTTTTGTCCAGCATAGTTATATAGTATGTCTTTTCGGGCTCATCCCTTTTTGGCATATTTCTCTTATGATCTAGCAGATTCCCATCTGATCACCCTTGAGGTCCATTCTTGTTTATGATTATGATAAGAAAGTATGTTTAGTGGTGCTCAGCAGGTAGGGCCTGAGGCCCCGTCATGGCCCTCCGGTTTAGGTCGTGACAATCTCGTAAATGGGGATTTAAATTAATTTGGGTTCCTAAGGTCATTCCTTAATCAACACTTAAAAGGCCTAGGTGATTAGGAGGTTGGTGGCTAGATTCCCTTACCTAAGGGTCTCTCAGGGGGGAATAGGTAGCAAGATTTCCCTCCAAAAGAAGATTATCAAAAGGGATAAAGCACATAAGAGCAACTACAAATGGAATAAGGGATTTCATAATAAGAAAGGACATGTCAAGAGAACTTCGCAAAGAACCTAATTCTTATAAATTTTTATATATGCATCTTAATCTAAACATATGTTACGTGAGCAAGTCCAGTTGCAACATGTCATAAAAATTAGCCATCATAGTGTACTACTTAAGAAATAGACCCCTAGTAAGCCCAATGTATCCATTTAAATCAGAAAAGTTCTCTTAAAATTTCTAACGTTCACATTAGCTCAAAAAGGGAGAAGGGGGACAAGTTTTCAATTCTCTTAAATAAGCATAGAATCGGTTCATTAGATTCATTTTCATTTAAATACCCAGTTCATTCTCATCGTCCCTCACTCTCAACTTTTCTAAATCAAAGGAGAAGAAAACCCTTAAAAACCAAAATGCTCTATCCCGATCTAAAACCTCAAAAATGTCTTCGTTAAAACCACTCGCAAAAGCCACCATAGAACAAACCCATAGCCCTCCTCAAGAAATCAACTTGCCATATAACCTCGAGTCAGTCATAAAACCCTAGAAATCAATGTTTAGGGGAAGCAAGTTCCTAAAAAAAAGGTTGTTAATGATCTAACTAGGTTAGCCCTGGTGTTTTTTTATGACGAAGGAGCAAGAAGGAGGAGACAACGAACCATTTCAATAGAGAAAAACAAAAAAGGGGAAAGGGGTTGATACAAAGGGAACTGTTCCTTTAAGCCCTAGGACCTATAGAGTGAAATTAACAGAGATCTTGAACAAAATGGATGAGAGCGAGAGTGAGAGTGATAGCTTTGAAAGCTCCGGAAAAGAGTCTAATCTGAAAGTAGAAATAAAATCTCCAAAAAAATGAGGGATGTGAAGGAGTTCTTCGAAAGTATTAAGGTACTAACAACAACTGAGGAAAATTTGCCTGAAAGAGATCCTACTCCCCCAGAAAAGTAAGAAATAAGAGCAGCAACATGAAGAAATTTACCCAAAAGGACCAAACAAAAGCACGTAGCAAAGAAAAATAAGTGTGCACCATCTAGGTCTAAAATAACCAAGGAGAACTTCCTTGCCGCAACTGATGAGGCTTTAGAAGAAAACAAACTGAGAAAGACAAGAGATGGGCACATAATAAACCAACCATCAAAAAATTAAGTAATGATAAGGGAAAGAAGGTAGGTCTTCTTTGGGGGGGAAAGTTGATGAAGATGTGAGTGATCCTCATCATTTGGGAATGGAGAACAGTTAGGGCCATGGACCTCATGGACGAAATTGGTGAAAAAAGAAAGGACTAAGAACAGTCCCTAACTGGCTGATAAACCCATTCAAGGGAAACATGTCAGGACATTGTCCTAAAAGGGCTTAAGATAGATGTGAAGTCACAACAATACATGAAGAACTCTCAGAAGAAAGAAAATGCATGAGCAAAAAATAGAGTTCTCGGAGCTAAAGATACGACACTTAGTAGCTGAACTTTTGGCTGAACATAGTTACTCAATTAAGAAAATTAGGAAGTTTCTGAATGACCTCCCATAATACGTAGCTTTAGTCGTTTTTCAGTTATGTTAGAGTCTTAGAATCTACCACTATTAAAACAGTCTTCCTTAATAGTGTCGTTCCTATATCTGTGGCGGCAACTTGAAACTTTTGTAATTATATGTTTAGACATGGGTTTTATAACTCTGTTGATGCATAAATAAATTTATCCTTGCTACTTATATGTGTCACTGATTATGATATTGCATCTGTAACAATCTGCTTGTTAATGCTGGACCTAACTTGTGACAAATTTGGACGGCATTGATGACTATTGGCCAATTTAGGCAATCACTTATGGTTTTTTTATAATGACAAAAGGGGGAAAATAGTTGTTACACCCCGTATCTTCGAAGAGCACTTATCAAATTTGAAACATAAGTACGTTGAGTTAGGGTTAAGTAAAACCACTTTGGAATATAAGGAGCAAACATTAATAAGTATATTTAATGAGTGAAGGATGTATATAAGGTATACCGGAAGGTTTTATAAGGAAATGAGTGGAAGAAATGGTGTAGTACGACTTTGGAGAAAGGATGGGTAATGTTTTGGGTGAAAATTTTGGTCCAAATTGTGGGATGAATATATCTTAGCATATGAAGTGTTTTGAAGTGAAACAAAAGCCTAAAATGAAGTTCGTCGAGTCTAGTTTCCAACGCAATAAACTTCTCGTCGATAGGACATCGGAGTAGAGAATTATGGACGTTACAAGTTCAGTGACAGCAGAAACGTGCGCTACGAGATCGCTACAAGAATCGACTTGCTACGAAGATTGCTACACTAAATTGCTGCAGTGACCCGACCCGAATTTGACCTTATATAAAGGATAAAAACCCCTTTTTTTCACCAGATTAGCCCAGAAATTTCCAGAAATTGAAGAGAGAGAGAGAGAGGGAAACAAAAAGTAAGCAATTTTCAAGTGACGGAGTATTAATCGAAGCTCGGATAAACGCATGGATGTGATTCTAGTATGGTTTTACGGTGGATTCAAGGTAGATATTGAAGATATCACTGTTTTAACAAGAATAAGGTATGAATCTCCTATTATTAATGTTAATTTTGGTTTATTTACGGAGATAAAGTCGTTAAATAATTGTATAGCGAGTTGGTTGGTTGTGGAAATTGGAAAACATCGTGTGGGATGTTATTGGTGCTGGAAATGATGTTATTGTCGTCGTTGTTGTTGTTGTTGTTGGTTGCTGAATTATAATTTCGGGCTAGGCATATAAACAGGGGAGATGCTGCCGAAATTTCAGCAGATTCTAGAAAGAGTTAGTTTGAGGGCTTAAGACAGCCTATGAAGATGAGTCTAACAATAGTATAAATTTTCTTAAATATAGATTTATGAGCCTGGGAGGCCAAGCGTTGAATAGTTAAAGTTAAGGCGACCAAAAAGGTATGTTAAGGCTCGTCCCTTTCTTTCAAAGGCATGATTCCTATGTTATGACTTCATAAATGTTTCCATATCTTCCTTGCTATCAAAAGTTAAAAGTCTATGATTCCAAGGCATGATTCCCTTCCTGATAACCAGTAAATGTTTTCCAAAATGTCCGTATCTTTCCAAGACAAAGGTTTATGATTTTGTAAGCTTTTATGACTACAACGACGGACATGTTTTTTTGTAGTGACAACGAAGATGTCAAAGATGAGAATATGTCTATGATGATTATGATGAGAATAGTTTCATGTTTGAAAGTCTCAAGTTGTGAATTCAATATGAATATGAAAATATTGAGCTATTTCTTGATCCTCAATTTTATTCCTTAATAATGACTCTATTTTCTAAAGACTTCAAAGTATATGAAATGACGCCTTATGAGATTTATGACCTTATTCTATGTTTTCTCTTGATGTTATTCTTCATTGATAGTCTCACCTTAAAATAATTGTTCATTCAAGGTGAGATAGAGCGATGATTATTCCATAATATAATCGGAGGTTACCGACCTTACGTCACTCCGATAGAGTTATAGCTTTTCTTTGGGCTCTCCTGCATGCTGCTTATATGATATATGTATATGATATATGTATATGTAAATGGGGAATATGGGAAAAAGGGCCAGAGCGTTATATACGCGTAACCACCTGATCAGTTGGTATAATATGATCTCATCCCGGACGCGGGACATATGTGGTTAAATGGATCGGAGCCGACGCCTCGGCAACATGATATGTTCTATTTTCTGTATATATGAACAAGAAAATGTTTTTCAAAGAAAGCTAAGTATGCATGGCATCCGCCCTAAGAGGCACTCATATGTACAGGTTACTCTCTTATCTCACGATATGCTCTATATTTCCATTCTATTATTAGTCATACTTTACATCCCTTACTATGTTACTATTCATGCCTTACATACTCAGTACATTATTCGTACTGACGTCCCTTCTTGTGGACGCTGCGTTCATGCCCGCAGGACCAGGTAGCCAGTCAGACGATTCGCAGCAGTAGGACCTCCCCTCAGCAGCAGTCAGTACGCTCCATTGATCCGGAGCTACACTATTTTTGGTATGTTATTCGGTTATGTACATATATGGGTACGGCAGGGCCTTGTCCTGTCATTTCTCGCTTTGTACTCCATAGAGGTCTGTAGACAGTGATATGTAGTCGTGATGTTATGCAGCCTCGTCAGCGTTTATTTTGTTGTACAATATATATGTGTCGGCCAAATCGGCTTGCGCCGTTACTCTCAGTGCTTATGTTTATATGTATGTGTTGGTCGTGAGTTCCCGGTGCAGTGTCTCTTATGTTGATTGTCCGGGAAACAGTACAGCTCAGTTATAGATTGTGTATGGGCCCAGGATAGCCAGTGAGCAGTAAGTGCAAGCATAGGAGTGCTTGTCCAGTAGTGGTCGGGCACTTGTTACGGCCCATCAGTTTGGGTCGTGACAATAGTGATAGCAACTTATATGCCAGTTATACCAGTTCACAAAAACATGATAATCTAAAGAAATTGAGCCCCTAGAAATAGCAGACAAAGTCTCCATGTGCAAATGTAAGGAGCATTGTAAAGAAACAAGTACTCCCTTGTAAATAACTTATTTCCATGTACATCCAAGTTGGAGGAATAGACTACAATTGTGAAACTAATTCTTACTTATAAAAGATTTCAGTCCTACTTAGAAGCACAGAATAAGAGAACGGGGGAAGAAAAAAAGAAAGTTGCACTAAATAAATTCCAGTTGCCACTTAGGATGCATTGTAAAGAAATCGGTCTTACATATAAAAGAAGTCAGTCATAATAGAAGGCACTGGGAATAGGAGATATAAGGGGAAGAAAAGGTTGTCCAAAAGAGAGTAGACTGGAAGAACCTAGTCCGTACATATCACTGAAGAAATATTTTCAAATGGGCATGGGAGAATGTTCCTTGACGAAGACATACTAGACACAATCAGTTTCTACACAACCTTGCCGCCTATAGGGTTGCAAAGAGTGGAAGGTTATTCTCTATCAGATTAAGTAGGCCATCAAAACCTGCTTAGTCTTGCAACCTAGCCATCTAGCAGGCTGTAATGAATGGAAGGTAATGTCCTGGCGTTCTACTCAATGATCTACAAACCTCGTTGTGATCGAGAGTGAACTACTACAACTTACAAACCTTGAATAGTGAGCCTTAGTTGTATCAACATGAAGTTGTAGTGTTAGAGCAACAATGGAGTTGGTTCTAAAAGGGAAGATTGTCAGCATAGAAGCTGAGCCCAAGGGGGGAAGAGTTGATCCAGAGCTGAAGAAGATTGAAGAATTTGATCAAGGGCACAAGAAGACATACGAAGCTGCTATGTGTTTGGCATAGTCAAAAAAAGAGAAATAGTTGAGTAATTTATGACTCAATAATAGATCCTGAGCTTAAATGATATTTTGATGATTTGACATACAATGTACCCAAAGACAATCAAGGGAGAGATAAGGAAGGCATTCGAAGAACCAGAAGTCCAAAAAAATCTCCAAAGAATTTAGTGAAGCAGTCACAATATCAGAAGAACTGCTCAAAGGAAATGGTCTTTATCATGCAATACTAGAGACTGCCAATGAGCAATTTCATGCTCACTTGAGAAACGGAATATTGACTCATTCCTATTTGATGAAAGGTTGGATTTCAAGTTATAGAAACATGACCATAAATTGATCAACATTTCTTTACTGTGAAAGTAGGAAATGGAAGTCAACACGAATACAAGGAAATAACGAAGATCCAAGTCAAACAAGGATTGATTATCGGATACAATTATGAAACCAATACATGGTTGGATTCAACAAGACAAGGTGGAAACTACTTCTATATAAACACAACACGAACAAGCTTTGGATCTTAACCACAATCACAACATTTCAACGTGGGGCAAGAGCGAGCGGAGTAAACACCTAGTGTTACACCTCGAAAATTTCATATCGTTGTGTCGTAAATAGACTAACGTGAGCTTAACTGAACATGAGGCTCTTATGATTATAATAAGGTTATTTGGTGGATTTAAAGTTCATACGATAAGATTTTGAAGTTATATGAATTAGTGAAACTAAGTTCGTCAAAGGAAGGTGAAGTATAAGTTGTGTTTGGGAAGGAAGGATTTTGCAAACTATCGAGTTAAGGATTGATGGGTAATGCCTTGGAGAGGAGTTATGAGGATATTTAGATTGTTAATGAAGTGTTAAACAAGTGTTAAGAAGGTCTCATAAGGATTGGAGATCAAACGAAACGACGAGAACAAGTTCGGAAAGAAGGTGGGTTATACGACCATTTATACGGTCCGTATAACTTTATACGGTCTGTATAATGGTCCGTATAACTGTTACAGTGAAGGGCCAACACTGATGTAGTTATACGGTCACTTATACGGACCGTATTATATTATACGGACTGTATAAGGGTCCGTATAATCCCATCGGGCTGAGTTAATTTCCAAGTATAAATATATGTTCTAAGTTCTAATTTTTCATTTTCCCATCTTCTCCACTCCTCTCAAGAACTCTAGAATATTCCAACATCTTATTAACATAAATTCAAGGGAGATCAAAGATCAAATACCACTAATCAAAGGAAATCAAGTGTATGGGTGTTCATTAGGGTTAATGGTAGCTAGAAATTTCCTTGGAATTGAAGTTAGGGTTTTCTTCAAGTGAAGTATCTTCATCCAAAGTTCATTCCTACATAATCAAAGGTGAGTTTTATGTTTATTTCATGTTATTAAGAATATTGAGTGGTTGAAGAATTGGATTATGGAAGAAAGTGGAGTATGAAGTTTAAATATGGAAATAGTGGTATTCTTGAATAGTAACTTTACTTGAATCATAGTTCTTGATATATCATGAATGCAATCTTGTTATGAATGATATTAAAGATGTTGTAGAAGCATTATATGTGAATGAATATGATGTTGTGTCACAATCATGGTTATGGATGACTTTGAAAGGGGATTTTGAGAAGTGAATAATGTCTAGCTTGATGAAGTTTATGGATTATGATATTGTGGGTGTTGTTATTGAAGTTTAGGAGTTGTTTATTATATGGAGGAAGTTGTTGAAACAAAGGAGATGTTGCCCAATTTTTGTTAGCTCTTAGTTGTGCTAGTTGAGACCTAAAGTATGATTCCGGTTATCTAACCTTAGTACGAATTCTCTTGAATGTAGAATAGTGAACTTGGAGGGAAGCATTTAGTCGACAAGGTTAGAGAGGCGTAAAGGTATGTAAGGCTATTCCCCCTTCTTTCTAAGGCATGACTCTTAAAACATGATTTCCCCTACTTTTCCATGACTTTCTTACATCCCGAAAGCTACAAGTCTATGATTATTAAGAGCTTCTCCTGAGATAAAGATAGAGATGCATTATGATAATGATAATTATGATTCTATGTCTAGAGATTCTAAAGCTTATGAAAGGATGCTATTATGGGATTAATGATCTTGATGTATGATTTCCTTGATTGTTATTCATTATTGATATTCTCACCTCATAACGCTAGTTCCTTCAAGGCGAGACATGATGATTATGATGGTTCCATAAGATAATCGGAGGTTACCGACCTTATGTCACTCCGATAGTATTACAGCTTTTAGTTGAGCTCTTATGCATGCTTCATGTTGAGTGTATAATGATGATTACACTGTGCCTAGATGGCCGGGCAGCACCGCTAAGGCGGGCGGCTTATTACACCGTGTCTATATGGCATGGGCAGACACCACTAGTGGGCGGCATGAAATGATTACCTCGGACGCGCGCTAATGATGTTATTGATTCAGCCAGCTTATGTATGTCTGTGTGATATGTTTTAAAGATAAAAATGAGCATGTATGATTCCGCCTCAAGAGGCAAGCAGTTGTAGTTATACTTTCTTCTTATGTTTCTATATTTCCTTATCATGTTATCATATATGCCTTACATACTCAGTACATTGTTCGTACTGACGTCCTTTCTTTTATGGACCATGCCCGCGGTATGCACGAGAGGCGGTACGGATTCACAGGAGCCTATCGGCGGCACACGGGCACTCCACTACTCCGGAGGTGCTATTTATTGATATATTCTTTTGTGCACATATTTGGGTCATGGCGGGGTCCTGTCCCATCCTTATGACTTCAGTACTTCAGTTAGAGGCTCGTAGATACCTATGTGTGGGTTGTAGGTGTTATGGGACTTCTTCAGTGTAAATTTTGCACATCATTTTGTAGCCTCGTGGGCTTATGCATATATACATGTTTTGGGAGATTTAGAAATTGGTTTATGACAAGTTTTATGTTGAAAATGATATATGTCCAGGTTAAGTATGATAGATAGCATGATGAGTGGTGCTCGGTAGCCAGCTCCGGGTACCCGTCATGGCCCACTAGTTGGGTCGTGACACCTAGTCTCAAGAAAAGGCAACTACTTATCAACAAAGAAACCGAGCTTATAAAGATTTATCATCAAGTTATTTAGTTGTAATAGTTAGGTTCTAGTTGTGGTTCCATCTATTTATCCGGGTTAGTATTGTGTAATAGGTGTTAGTTGTATCGAGTTGTACTGGACTTCTTGGACTGGGTAAAGTCATTGAAGTATTGAGTATTAAGTGGGTAGAGGCGGGATTGTTAAGGAACAGTTCCTTAGGTATTGCAAGGAAGATCGTAAGCCTTAAACTACTCGAGTTTAGTGAAGTTGGGAAAGTCCTATAAGAGATAGGATGTGTTTTATTCCTCCCTTGAGCTAGGAGTTTTCCACGCAAAAATTCTTGTGTTGATTTATTTATTCCGCAATTTACCTTCTTTCATAGTTGCTGAAAGAACTTGGTTCTTTGAGTACATAGGTAGTAGCCCGATCCTGACAGGTGCTTTTGGGGGCACCTTGAACAATGTCGTATTGAGTAAAGTTATCTTTATTTGCATATCTTGCTAATATTTTCCTCGTGATCTACGTCTTGACGTTGAGATGTTAATGCAAAACTTTTATGCCTTTTCGTGTAAGTTTAAACTTGTTAAGTTATATCATAAAGTGTCAATACATATCTCTTCATTGTTCACTTAGTACATCGGTGAAATTGGAAAATAGTTATTTTTGCTATAAAGCTCACCACTACTCTGATGGGGACGGTGGATGATACTTACTGAGCACTTCCCATACTCACTCATTTCCTTTCCTGCACTGTCCAAATTCGAGTCTGTGTACCAACTGCGCTCGTGAGTGAGATTTTCAGGTCGGAGTTGAGCTTACATAGACTAGTGAGCCGCTGGCTTTGTCTTGCAATGACTAAGGAGTCTTTCTATCTTTACTTATGTTTTGTCAGGCATTATATTGTTCAAATACATATATACCTTTATATTCTTAGTAACTCTATCATCGATTCTTGCGGTCAAGCTCTGGAAGGAATTTTAGGAGGGTCTTACGAAAATTTAGAAATTCGTAGACTATTAGCCCGGGATACTTATACCAAAAGCTCAGTGTGCCATAGTGAGGTTCCATAAATTTATAGCCAGAAAAAGAAATTATTTTTTTCTTTTTTCTGCAAAGTACTTTCTTATAAATCAATTTTATATTGGACAAGAAAGGAATTCCCTTATTATGACTTGCTTCAGTACTATTTTAGATATTGTCACTTTCTATGTTAGTTTCCTTTGTTAGACTTAAATAGTTTTACGGTTAATACGTCTAAGTTGATTATCTCATTTTTGGTTCACCCGAGGAGAGAATGGTTGGTGCCATGACGACTTGGGTCTTGGGGTAATTTTGGGTCGTGACATAAAAGGTTTTGAATTTCAAGGGCGCTATATTTCTTTTTTCGTCACAACTTAACATTTTCTTGATTTAATTTTATTTTGCCTTTTTTCGACTTACCACCTCAAAACACCTTAACAGTTCTTATACTTGTTAGAATTCGATTGGTCCTTGTGGCAACTGTCGAACACCATAATTTGAATGGAGATAAAAGTTTTGAGCTACCTTGAAATATCAGAAAACAAACTTGCTTTTGCAGACGCCGAAGAACTCGTGATTCCTAGATAAACAAAAGCTGTCTCTTGCAAAAGGACAACGAGAGTAACCCCCACAAAAACACTATCATTAGAAAAGGTTAAAAGAATATTAATGCAAATGTCTCAAATGTTCACAAACTACCGCCAGTGCGCAAGTACTCCATGGTATTTGTTACACATTCTCTTCCTGTTAGCAAATCCCTTCTAAAACTATCAGCACTTATCTAACAACATTACTCAAATTTACATACAACTAGGTCAATTAAAGAAAATCTCGCAAAATGAGGCCATTACTGATAATTGTTCAAGTGCTTTCTGAAGTTATAGCTCTGTTTCCGGAGGTAAAAAGTAGTTGAGGTCATAGTCATATTTCCTGAATGAGCCAACTACACTCCCTTTCATCAACATAACCAAAAGGCATTGCTCAACTACCAAAAGGATATGCTTCCACAAGCAAGCCTATTACCTTAGAAAGCCAAAAGAACAACCTTAAAGATGTTGTGAGCATTTGAATCTTGATATCCGAAAAAATAGCAACTAATCAGAAGCTATTTAATTGTGTGAGCATAGAAACGAGCTCATCACTTGAAGGGCGATCAGCAGGCATGTCTGATAAGCATACCACTGCTATTTTCACAGCCATTAGCATCTCATCTTCCTCAATCTCTTCCCCTAGAATATTCTTATCCAATGCTTCTCGAGCATCGCCTGCTTCCTGCAAACGTTGAAGCCAACGCCCTAAACTTCCTCCAGTAGATGTATCCCCAAAGAAGGGATCTGTTGGGTACTTTCCAGTTAATAGAACACCCAATATCACTCCAAAGCTGAATACGTCACTCTTATCAGTATACCTGCTGCAAAATAGCAACAACTATAGCTTCAACCACTTAATAGATTAAACAATGACTTAACAGATATGTATTGTGTCAAACTGAAGAGATATTAGATAAGTGAAAAACTTAGTATTTGCAACTTCAAAACCAAACATCGTTGATGATATAACTACAAGAGAATAGAAGCACACAATAAACTTGTTATGTCAATGAATTGATAAAGAAGAGCAGGCAGGCGTAGGAAAAATTTCTTACACAACAGCGAAATTCAACACTACCAAATAGGAGAAATCAAGGGGAACAAGACTGCGGAAAGCTATAACAAAGTGCAAAAGGAAGTTTCAAATAGTAGAGCAAATTGTGTTCATTACAAACACACCATCCTCAATGCATAGCTCAGTTCACCTCCAATATCACTTACATAGGCAGAGCGAAAAAGATAAAGATTGTAACTTTATCACTAGGCCAGAATAAATGCATAAACAGGAGCCAATTAAAATTATTGAGCCTTTGAAAACCCTTCAAAATTACTATAATTCATTCAGTTTGAAATGATACCTGCAGCTCTGGAAAGACTCAGGAGGAGCATAGGTTGATGCGGCAGGGAGATTCAAAGTGGGAATGATTTTAACCAAACCACAATCAGCCAACCTAGGCTCAAACTCAGCAGCTAACATTACATTTGTGGGCTTCAAATTCCTATGCAAAATTCTGGGGTTGCAAGAAAAGTGAAGATACTGAAGACCCTTAACAACTCCAACTGCAATTCGAAGCCGGAGTTCCCAGCTAAGCTGCAATTGGTTTTCCCTAACTTTGTTCATTGCATCTTCAAGACTCCCATTAGGCACATAATCATAAACCAGAAAGAATCTATTAGATTCGCGAACGTAAGCCCTTAAACTCATCAAGTTCCTGTGCCTTAAACTAGCAATCACTTCAAGTTCTTGTTGTATTCTTCTCTTCGAAGACTTGCCCTGTAAGTCACCAGACTCAAAGGGTTCAAGCTTTTTGACAGCAACAGTAAGACCATTGTCCAGAACAGTTCTGTAGTATTTCCCACCAAGCAACTGGGTGTCATTAGCAAGAGCTGATTGCAGTGTCTTTGCCGGAATTTTAGGAGAGAATACAACTGGGCCTTTGAGAATTGGAGCTTTGTTGATGTAACGCACAAAGCTCCGAACAAACCAAGCAAAGACAAGTGCACAAATCAACCCAGCGAATATACCAAACAGAATACTAAGAAAAATCCTTTGAAACCTGTTCTTGAACTGAGGTGGAGAAGGTGGGGCCGTAGGCTCAGTGGAGGTATCCTTGATTATCCTTCCATGGCATTGCACACAGCTAAGTTGTACCCACAAAATGCACAAAAAAACCAGCTTGAAAACTGTGGTACTGGTACAGTAGGTAAGGTTTGTCCTCCCCATGGAAAAAGTTCAAAGCTTTATGGTCTAAAAGATGCAAAGAGTGAAATAGAAGAAGGAATTTGGTTTAAGCACTAGAAAAAGGCATTGTTTTCCCTCTCACAAGAAGAGAAGAAAGAGAATATGAGTGCTACAAAACAGAAGATAACAAAGAATTTGGGAAATAAGTACTCAACTTTTAGGGTTCCAAATAGGACAAGGAAACGTTCAACAAACACTGAATGTTGCCAGTAAAAATGAGGAGAGGAACAATGTGAGCATTTTTTTCTACTTTTTTCTCTCTATCTGAACGAATCTTGATTCTTGAAGTAGGAAAATGCAAAGCCTCCAGCTATGCTACTTTAAAATAAAATAAGATATATTTTCTTTCAACTTGAGGGATATAAACCTTTTTTTTGCGCGGAGTGCCCTTCTTTTGGGCTGGTCTTTATATTTTCATGCTTTTCATTTATGTGTCTTCTTTAAATTTCGCTTCGCACTGCTTTAATGAAAGTTTTTTAAACGAAATTATCCTTACCCCATTAAAATCCTTTTTATTTCGTCATTTGCCCCTCTTTTTTTTTTTTTGCTTCTTCTTTCTCCTCTGCTTTTGTTTTTCTCATATGTTCTAAAACGTAGGTACGAATTTGGATCTTTTGCTCGTTTTAATATTTGTTTTTATGTTAAATTGTTATTTGTTGAATTAATATCTTTGTCTTCATCGTTTTTTATATTTAATTGATCCTTTTTTATTTAAAATGATAATGTATTGTTATAGTGTCTGTATGATTTTTTGAACTTTAGTTTCATTCCCCATGTATATATTTTAGTTTTTTGAATGTCGTATTATGAATGTCGTAATATGTTTTAGTTGATTTTGATATGCGTTTTGGTTTTCTCTTTGTTGAATCATTGAAGTTTTGCCGTGAATCCGTTTTTATGTTATTCGTCGTTTTTATTTAATAACTGGTTTTTGTGAAGAATGTGTTTGTTTGAGGCAACATATGCCTGGTCCCAGAGTTATTGATTTTTGAAATCGTTATGTTGTTCCGGCATAAAGTTATGCTTGTTCCGATAACTTCATGAATTAAGTTAATTTATGTGTGCTTGGTTTTATGGTGTTTTCTTGTTAATAATTTTGATTTTTATGCAATCTTATGTGTTTTTGGTGTTGTTTTGTTAATAATGTTTTGTTTTGGTTATGAAAAATGAAAGTTTGCCTCTCACGGCATACTTTGTAATTTTTTAAAGTGAACTTCTACCCCCTCCGGCAGACTTGTCTAATTCTTAACACTTGTGTATTTTTTTGTTTTGGTTATGAAAAATGAAAGTTTGCCTCTCTTTGCATACTTTGTAATTTTTTAAAGTGAACTTCCGCCCTCCGTGAGACATTGTCTAATTCTTAACACTTGTGTATTTTTTTGTTTTGGTTATGAAAAATGAAAGTTTGCCTCTCACGCATACTTTGTAATTTTTTAAAGTGAACTTCCGCCCTCCCGGCCCGACTTGTCTAATTCTTAACACTTGTGTATTTTTTTATTTTGCTTATGAAATGAAAGTTTGCCGCTAACAAGATACTTTGTTCTTTTGTAAAGAGAACTTCTCGCCCTCCGTACTTGTCTAATTCTTAACACTTGTGTACTTTTTTATTTTGCTTATGAAAATGAAAGTTGCCTCTAACAACATACTTTGTTCTTTTTGTAAAGTGAACTTCTCGCTCCTCGGCATACTTTTCTAGTTCTTAACACTTGCGTAAATTTTTGTTTTGCTCATGAAAATGAAAGTTTGCCTCTAACAAGATACTTGCCTCTAACAAAGATACTTTGTTGTTCTTTTGTAAAGTGAAATTCCGCCTCCTCCGCATACTTGTCTAATTCTTAACACTTGTGTAATTTTTTATTTTGCTTATGAAAATGAAAGTTGCCTATAACAAAGATACTTTGTTCTTTTGTAAAGTGAACTTCTGTCTCCTCCGACATACTTATATAGTTCTTAACACTTGCGTAAATTTTTGTTTTGCTCATAAAAATGAAAGTTTGCCGCTAACAGCATACTTTGTTCTTTTCTAATGTAAACTTCGCCTCCTCCGATACTTGTCTAATTCTTAATACTTGTGTATTTTTTTTATTTTGCTTATGAAAATGAAATTTGCCTCTAACAAAGATACTTTGTTCTTTTGTAAAGTAAACTTCGCCTCCTCCGACATACTTGTTCGTAACTTTGCCCTCGATTATTTTTTGTCAACCGGGTTACTATAATTTCAAATCTAAGTCATTGAGCATTGTATACTAATCAAATGGAACGTATAAACTAATAAAAGTCAGAACAAAGCAATAAATTTGATCAATTCTATGTTGTTGAGTAAAATTATGATTCGCAATGTTGAATCTCAACGCATATCGCTTGTTTAGTTCATAGAAGATGATTTGTTGTTATTTTCAAATATTAACAAATCTAAACTTAATAAAGCATGAAATTGAGTTGAATTACATTCAATTGAAACGCTATATATTATATATTTTATCTTTTTCGATGTTGTAGCAGCAAAATCAATGGAGATTTCTCTGGTGAAATGTTGGAACGATGGAACGATTGAAAGGTTTGTTGTTGAAATGATGGATAGGTTTAATTGGATGTTTGGGGTTCATTACAGACTTTTAGATTTTTATATGTTATGCGGTAGGGATAGTAAAGTCTTTTTCTTATTATCTTTTAGCTTAGAAGGGCAAATATTAAAGACCACGCATTACGGGGGCAAAAATTAAAGACCAGCGCATTTGAAGGGCATTCGCGCCAATTGCCCGATATAAACCAGGGGTAGAATGGCAGACTCTTGTCACGAAATCTTCAGAATGAAGAAGCATAGAATCATTCCAAGTAACACACAAGATTAGTGAATAAATGCAGCTTTCAGAATCATTCCAAGTAACACACAAGATTAGTGAATAAATGCAGCTTTTTTGTCCACTAAAGAAATGAACAATTGGCTACTTTCTAGTCCCAATTTATGTGTCATTTTTTATTTTTAGAAAATCAATTTAACCAAACTTTAAAGCTAAATTAAAGTAGATTAACTTAATATTTTAAGATTATAATTTATATATTTGAAAAATACTATAAGTTGTAACTTTTTCAATATCAATTTGGTGAAAAAATATATCTTAAAATATTAATCAAAAAGAAAAATGAAAAGTCTACATAAATTGGGATAGAGGGAGTACAACTTAAAGGGAATCCAGATATTTTATGCCTACAAAATAACGGATGGAGTATTATTATTAAATCTAGGTATTCATATATAACTCCTGAGACTTTTACTGGAAATCAATATGAGTATGACCTAAGCCTGGCAACCTGTCCGGTTTTACCGGTTCAAATCGGTAACCGGACCTGTAAAATCGGAACCGGTGGAACCGGTTTACCGATTTCGGTTAACCGTTTAAAACCTTCCGGTTTTGATTTTTTGGGACCGGTTAAATCTGAACCGGACCTGTTAAATCGGTCAAAATAAAAAAAATAAAAAAAATTAAATGTAGCCGTTAACTGTGTGGGCTGGAGCGTTGCAAAATGGCCGTTGCCAACGGCTCCAAACGCCCCTTTTGGTCCCCCAACCTCCCCAAACTTTTTTTTTTTTACACTTTAACCCATCCCCCACCCATATATAAATCGGAAAAGGGTCAAAATTACCCGAACTTTGAAAAATAGTTCATCCATACCCTTCGGCTATCTTTAGGTAAATTATACAATCCTAATTTTATTACATGGGTCAATTATACCCTTTGTGTGACTATTGCCACGTGGCATCATCCGGTTTTCAAAATTATTTTACCTCAAATAATTTTTTTACCCACTAAAATAACTCAATCCGACCCAAATTTTTTTTTTCAAAAAAAATAATATGGATAATTTTTTCAAAAAAAAAAAATAATAATTTCATATTAGTTTTGGAAAAAATAATAATTTCGTATTAGCGGGTAAAAAATTATTTGAGAGTAAAATAATTTTGAAGGGGTCGATGATGCTATGGGCAATAGTTACACGTATGGTATAATTGACCCCATAGTATAACCGTAAGGGTATAATTGGCTCTAAAGTATAACGAAGGGTATGAATGAACTATTTTTCAAAGTTCAGGGGTAATTTTGGCCCTTTTCCGTATATAAATCCCTCTTCATTTTCAATTTTAATCCACACCAATTTACTCTTCTCTTTCTCTCAATTTCTCTCAATTATAGCTACTTTGCAACAATTAGCCACTTTAAATTTCTCTCAATTAAATATTATAAAGTTTTATTCTAGTTTCAATTATTAATTTTGTAATTATAATATTATTGGTGGAATTGGTGATTTTGAAATAATCCGAAGTAGCTTTGGTGGATTTGCAATTCTAGCCGCCTTCACTTTGTTGGAAATTAGTCCAAAGAATTTGGTACCTTCGTTCCAACTCTATCTTTATTTTTCGCTATTTAATTAACGCAATTTAATTTGTTGCAAATTATTTTCTTGTGATTTATTTGAGTGTGATTTAAATTAATTCTATTTAATAATGGCGAAGAAATTTAAACGTGGTGCCGGTAGTAGTGGTATTGTTAGGGGTGGGTTTAATGAGGAAACATTTGTGAACGAAACACCTAATTTAGGTATTGATGTTGGTGAAAATAATCCACTTTTAGATCATGAGGCAATGCAACACCGACACTTTTAATGAAATTGATGATGATGATGATGAAACACGAGCTCCCGAAAATCCCATAGGAGACACAGGTCCTGCACAATCACATACACAAGACAAACCGCCAAGAACTCGTAAGCCAACCGCTAAAATCTGGGGATTTATGACTAAGAATAAGGAACGACAGACAGCTACATGCAATATATGTAAACAAGAATTTGTTTTTAAGCAACAAACTAGTAAGGATGATGGAACGGGTTCACTAACAGGTCATATGAGAGGTAACACATAAGGAAATTTGGGGAGAGAAAACGGGTTCAAATGTGAGGGGTATTCAACTAACAATAGACCCACGAACCGGTAAATTTTTTAGCTATGACAAGAAAAAAGATCGTATAGAAATAGCTAAAATGGTTGCTTTTGATGCTCTACCATTTTCCTTTCCTTCGGGTTTGGGTTTTGTTACTTATATTCAACGTTGTTATAATCCGTTGCTTGAGGGTATTCCTAGAAGTACTTGTAGATCGGATATTATAGATTTATATAAAAAAAAATATAGATTTTATTTGCGCCATATATTTAATTCTTTAAATTGTAGTGTTTCTCTTACTGCCGATTTGAGTCTTAGTCTTAACAAGTTAGATTTTTTGCTATCATGTCATTGGGTTGATGACAATTGGGTTATGCAAAAAAGAACTATAGTTTTCTTATATGATGAAGGGAAAGGTCGTCACGACGGAAAATTTTTAGCGGATTTAATGTCTACTATTATGAGATTTTTTAACATTTATAGATTTTGTATTGCTTTAGATAATGCTTCTAATAATACAAAATTGATTGGTCTTTTAAAAAGGGAATTAAACCCTCCGCTAAAAAATATTTTTCATGTGAGATGTAGTTGTCACATTTTAAACTTGATTGTTAATGATGGTCTTGAGTGTTTTGAAGATTCTATTCAAAAAAGTTAGAAATGCGGTTGCGTTTCTTTTTTGTAATGCTAATAGGGCAAAACTGAGAGATTTTAAGAATTCTTATGTGAAAAATGGCCTTAGACCTAGGAAAATTCAAGTAGAAGTTGACACTAGGTAGAAGTATACTTGCATTATGTTACAACAAGCATATGATTATAGGACTCCCATACAACAAGTTCACAACCATTTTAATACGAATAGTGATGATTGGTTAAATATTACCGATTGGGAAGATGTTAAGGAATGTGTTGAACTCTTACAAAATTTTTATAATGCAACTCTTGCTTTTTCTAGACAATTCTATCCCACGATAACCGAAATTTTAGCCTACTTAGCGGAAATAGCTAGAGTTTTACAAGAGTATAAAAATAAATCCGGTTATCAAGCGGCTATTTTTAATATGACAACAAAATTTAACAAGTATTTTTTTCTCATCCCAACTTTATTTATATTGGGTTCTCTTTTAAATCCTTGCTTAAAAATGTCTTATACTAGAGCATTGGTTAATCAAATTTATACCTTTTTAGAAGTTGAAGAGGAAGTTGAACCATCTTTAGCTGACGCCGAGCTCGCGATTGATGCCGAGTTTAGAAAAATTTTTAGTCGTTATTCTAATTTGGAAGAAAATGCTACACCCATTGCTCCACGCCCTACTACTTCTCAAAGTAGCAAAAAGGACTTGTCGGGTTTGTCGCATTTAAAACTTTTACATTCACATCCAACTCCTTCTTATAATGCAAACTTTGATGAATATCACCTTTATTTGATGCAGCAAAATGTGGATATCAAGGAACTAGATGATTTGGACGTCTTAGCATGGTGGAAGAGATACAAGGCAAGTCATCCAATACTTTCAAGAATGGCTCGAGATATCCTTACAGTTCAAATATCAACCGTGGCTTCGGAGAGTGCATTTAGCCAAGGAAGACAATAAATTGGAGACCATAGACACTCATTATTCGGATTTAGCTTGCAAATACTAGTGTGCATTCGCGATTGGATTAGATCGGAGCGACGCAACCAAAACTTAGAAGCGGTGGAAGGCGAATAGGAAGAGATTGAAGATTTGATAGCAAGTGGAGTGGACCAAATCGAAGACTTTGAAGATATCTCCATGACCGAATATGATATGGCGGCTATTAGCCAAATGATTGACACTTTTTGATTTTATTATTCTACTATTTCTTTGCAACTCATGTATTATTTGCAAGTTAAAAAAAACTACAACTTGCAAATAAATGTTATCCAAAATATATGGCTCATTGAGCTTTCTTCTATTTACTTGTGTTCATATTTTTACTTATATTAAGTTAAGAATATACCTAAAATATACTAAGAATATACTTATAATATACATCTACTTAAATTAAAAACTAGAAAGTTATATACTTGAAAAATAACTAAAATATACTAAGAATATACTTATAATATAAATATACTTAATTTATAAACTTAGAAAAAACTAAGCTATAAATAACTTAAGTTATAATACATATAACTTAAACATATATATATATATATAACTTATAACTATATATAGTATACATATAACTTAAACATATATATATAACTTATAACTATATATAGTATACATATAACTTAAACATATATATATAACTTATATAACCTAAGTATATTGATATATATATAAGTATATTCTTAGTATATTTTAGGTATATGTAGTATAACTTAAGCATATAACTTAATATATATACGTATATGCTGTTAGTCAGTAAATATATAAACTTTACTTATAAACTTATATAACATATGTAAATATACTTACAATATACTAATAAATACTATAATATATATATACATACAAAAAAAAAAAAGAGTTTTCTAATGTTTTGGACCGGTCGGGTCCGTTTCAAATGAAACCGAAACCGAAACCGTGGCTGGTTTCGAGTTTTAGACCGGAAACCGGCCGGTTTTATAACCAAGCACGTCCGTCCTGTTCGGTCAAACCGGTTAACAGGCTTAATATGACCCTCAGGAAGTGCCCCAAAAAAAAAGGACGACACACTATCAACTGGTCAAGTACTAGTAGTATCCTATTCAAATTCATACACAGTACTTTAATGGCGTGATCGAGAAAATAATCTAAGAATGAAATAGTGATAGAACGTAGAAACAAAATTATTTCCAGTATATGCAGTAGCTATTCTCCGTCATTTCCAAATTAAGTTAAAAGAAAGTTTTTGTTTGCACTAGGGCGAAATTGACATGGCCTAGAATTAGTTAGTGACACAGAAACATTATCTGTTATAATTTTATTTCCTTTGTTTATATTATGCTTCCACTTTTATGAAAATGTTTGATGGAGCAAATTAAAGAAAGTGCTTTCCAGATATTTTAGAAACTCTTATTTTTCTAATTCTTTTACTTGGTCTAGGCAACAAGTCATAAAATTTATTTGGATAGAACATGTAGATCTGTTTGTTGCTTTTATTTCTTTTTTCTCTAAAATGCTTATAAGCAAAAAAAGAGAATTGCAGCGAGCCTCTGGCATGCATATGCTTTCTTAATTTTCTTCGTAGTGTCTTTTGTAAATTAAAACATGACTACAAGATCTACTTCATGTTGAAGCAAGCAAATGTGACTAAATTTTGTAATATTAGTTTGGTGTAGTTTCAAAGTTATGATTTTCTTCTTATCAACTTGTTCAAAAAATTTAATTAATTTAAGAATGACCTCTGGAAATAAATAATATTGCTCCTTAAAAGTATGTCCTCTTCATATCTACATTTTGTTGCTTTATACACGCAGGCATAGTAGACATCCAAGAAAACATACGACATACATTGACATGCAAATTTTAAAAGATTTAGTTTAGATCCATCAGTTCTTAAACAAGAATAATTAAGGTGAAAATGTGATTACTATTCGGCTCTTGGCAATGAATAATCAAGTACAGCGTATATTATATCCAGTAGCGGAGCCAGGATTTCCTTTTCACTAAGCATTTTTTTGCGCGGATTGCCCTTCTTTTGGGGTGGTCTTTAAATTTTACCCCTCATATTTGTGGTCTTTAAATTTTGCCCCCCATATTGCTGGTCTTTAATTTTTGCCCTTCGAGTTGCAACCCGAAGCTTCGCGCAAAAATCATGAGGTTCTGGGTTCGAAACCCCGCTCAAACATAAATTTTAGAAAAAAATAGCAAGGCAAGGTTTTTTACAAGATAGATGTTAAGGAATAACCAAAGTTATACCCTACCCGGCATATTCATGCCTTATGAAAGGATTTGGCATAAGTATGTCGTGTCCGATAACTTCGTTATTCCATAACAACAGATTTTCGGTCCGTGATATTTTACCGTACTTTTAGTTAAGCCTTAACTAAAAGTCTTTTCCTAGTTATACCTTATGGGTGAAACATTTAGTTAAGGCATAGCTAAAAGTATGCCCATAAGGCATAACTTTTCCTTAAGACATAGATTTTGCCTTATAAGGCAAACTTTTAATTATGTCTTAAGAAAGTTCCTTATTTTTAAGATACTTTCGCTTATGCGCACGTTGGGCAAACTTAGTTAAGGCATAACTAAAAGTATGCCCCAAGGCGAACTTTCCTTATGGGTATAAACTTTGCCTTATAAGGGAACTTATAGTTATGCCGGTCCGCATAACTTTAGTTATTCCTTAAGGAAAGTTCCTCCGCCTTATGCATACTTGAATTATGTCTTATAGGGCACAATTGAAGTTAAGGATAACTAAAAGTTTATCTTGAAAAGTAAAAAAAAAATATATATATATATATATATATACCTCATAGAAAGTCCGCCCTATCCGTACTTTTGGTTAAACATTACTAAAATTCTAGCGGTGGGGCATAGCGAAATTTAAACTCTGCCTTGTAAATTTTTTTTAAATTTTTTGATTGAGTGGGCCCATGGGTTTTAGCCGAAGGGCAAAATTTAAATATTACAAATATGAAAAAGAAAATTTAAAGATCACCCCAAAAGAAGGGCCCTTCACTAAGGGGGTTCAAAATATAAAAAAGTAGACATACAAAGAAGTCAAAGAGGGTTCAACATCTATTATTATACATAAAAAATAATTTTAACCATGTATAAATAGTATTTTTTTCCGCCGAAGGGCCTCGGCCTTATGTGGCTCCGCCGCTAATTGTATCTATTTATCAATTTTGAAATAAATCAAAAAATGAAATTCGATAAAATATTACTTCCTCCTTTCATTTTTACTTGTCCACTATACTAAATATAGATGTCCACTTTTACTTGTCCAAATTAGAAAATCAAGAGATATTTTACCATCTTATACCTATTTTCTCCTTATTATTAAGTTCTATAGTGATTTTAAATTCTTATGGTTGTAATTATTACTCCCTCCGGATAAAAAAAAGAGTCCACTTAGTCATTTGCACACTCCTTAAGAAATTACTCACTCCAAAAAAAAAAATGTAAATTGACTAAACTACTCCTAATTAAATAGGCATTGGGATTTGATTACATAACACTTAATAGGGACAATCTGGAAAGATAAGGTTAATTGATTCTTGATTTAATAAGTGAACGTTTTTTTTTACCTAAGGAAACAAAGCTAAGTGGACACTTTTTTTTTATCCGGAGGAAGTAATTATTTTAAACATGGACGGAGGGAGTAGTATTTGTTTTCCCGAATGTAGCCTAAGGATATGGTTGATGCATATTGGAATTATTAGTTCCAGCATAAAATTTTGCAAAGATAATATAGTGTTTGGTTGGTTGCACAATTAAAAATAATCCGCGCATAACTCTAATGCAGTGTTTGATTTGCAGTAATAAATACCATACACACTAAATTATGCGGAAACTTATGTATTTTATGTGGGATAGAATATGGAGTAAGTATACATGCAATAATAATGTTGGATTAATCTATTTAAAGATGAAAATCTCCTTTCAAATTAAGCAATTCATGTTTAAAATTCTATTCATTATTAATCATGGCATAATAATCCATTCATTAATAATTATTTCCTAAATAATCTTTACATTATGATCCCCCATAATTGTATGTGAACGAAAGGACTCCTGAAGGTAAATAATCTTGGATTAAGAGGGGAAAAGGAAAGGAAGAGAAAAGTTGATTAAAGCGATAATGATAATTTGATACTCCAATATGTTAAGCAAAAAAGAAAAAAAAGCGAACATTTTTATATTGGTAGTTTGTGTGTGTCTGTATCTTTGTCTGAGCAGTCTTGGTAACATGTGGGAAAAGCAGAAGAAAGCAAATGGAGATTTGACACAGAGGGGTCATGCTCATGCCCATTTACACGTAGGCATTTAGGGGATATAGCTTAGCTGGCGTCGCTGTCTCGAGACCGAAAGCGAAACATAACACATAGAAAGATGTGCTTCAAAGGAAGGACAGGGATATGATTTTCAAAATTGCTTTTTTTTTTTTTTTTTGGCCTTTACTTTTACTCATGTTGTTGTGATTTGTTTATGCAAATGTTGTGTACTGGGATTAGTGAAGTTTCCTGCTTTTCTTTACTACCCTTTGTTTTTTCCTTTTCCACTGGAATAATTCTGCTCCTCCTCCCCATGATTTGACCTATCAGCTAATTTTTATCACTAAATAATAAATACTCCCTCTGATCATTTTTTCTTTTAAGATTTTAACATATTCATTAAGGAAAACGACTTAGTAACCTACATTAATAGAATTATTGACTAAATTAACCTGGTCTACTCGTATAAAATGTATTGAAGGCTTTCTAGAAATATACTCAAGTCATTTATTGTATAGAATATAAATTAAAAAGAAAATTATATCTTCTTAGGTATTTTTAAAATCATTTACCTTGGACCAAATTTAAAAGATTATATAATCACCAATTATTGTGGACACATTTTCTTAATTTTTTTTTATATTTTTTATTATTGGCTCGCATCTAATTGGTGTTTCATGATAATACACGATACGTACACATTTTCTTTAGTCGAACAGCTATAGAAAACTTTAAGAAGGAATTAGTAAACCAAGTGATTAGTTTTCTATTATGGTTATTTGCATTTGCTAAGCTTGACCGAATTTGTAAGTAGATGATTAGGCAGCTCAATTGGGAAAACCTAGCAGAGTTATTAAAGGTATGATGTATTCCTTAAGAAACTAGAAAAAATGAAATAAAACAAGCAAAGCACGAAATGCCATTTAATTATAGTTTAGAGCAGCTAATTATGGACAGCAATGACACTTGAATACTTAACTATCATTAATTGGTAGAAATCCAATAATTCAAACTAAATGATATTTTTACACCAATTCCAGTAGTGTTTATTCTTTTCCCTTTTTTTCCCACGCAAAGAAGCTGGTACCGCGAACAACACAACAATAAAAAAGATTTTTACCTCTGAACAAACCAGCGGGCAAGTTCACAAACTCACCATACATCCACCAAATGTACTAAAACAATGAAGGGACAGGCAGGCAAATCCTTTTCCCTCAGTTAAAATACCACTTAGATTTAGATATACAAACTACAAAGGCTACACCACAAAAGAAAAATTAACAGCAAATGTACACAAAATACTAGCACTCAAGGCGAATGCCCTGAATCCTTCCACAAAAACATTACTCTAAAAACAAAAACCAATAAAACTGATAAGTGAAAAAACAGCTTTACAACACAAAAAGACTGCAACCCTCAATGCAGCTGACCTCAAAAATCAAGCATGAAAGACCACCCTAACATTATACTTCAATATAAGATACAGACGTGTAGTCCCCAGCAATCTTATCGACCAAAACATGCAACATTGAGAGCCCTTAATGCACAAGCAGCTGTGTCTTTCAATGGAGATCCATCAGCACAAAATTCACTAACATAATTACAAAGAACTGAAACCCTGGTTTCATTTCACCAAAAGGGTACAGCTTCAATCTCTGTCCACATTTGGTATATACTCTCTCGAATGTTTTAAGCATTCGTGTCGGATAAGAGATTAAGGACCTCATTGTCATTAAAATTTGAGCCCAATGCAAGATCGTGTGGAGTTTTACTTTCCCCATCCAAAGCATGTGGATCAGCACCCCTGCAGTCAATCACACACAAGGGCAAAATTTAACATATGGAGAATGACATTGCTTACTAATATGGTTTGAAAAACGGGCAGCCCGGTGCACAAAGCATCCCGCGTTAGCAGGGTCAAGGGGATATGGTTTATAGAAGGATAAATCTGTAAGGAACACGCAACTTCCCCATAGGAAAATATGACCACCCTAACCCAATGAAACATTAATGAGGAGAAATATAAGAATTAGCACAGTATGCTACTTTTGATTACCTTGCAAGAAGCAACTTAGCAAATGAAGCTTTGCGTCTCATAATGCACCAATGAAGTGGTGTCTGACCACGTAAATCTGAAGCATTTACATTTGCACCATACTGCATAAGAAGCTCTAGCATCCCTAGGTCAGCTGTTTCACAAGCAAGGTGTAGAAGCGAGCACCCATCAAAGTCTCCAATTATATGCCTTTCACTTGGAGTTGCTAAGTCCATTTTTAAGCAAGTAGAACTCTCATCAGTGTATGGTTGTTCTTGCAACAGCATTACTTTGGCAAGGGTTAAGGAAGAATTAGACACAACTTGCTTGTAAAGAGCATTAACATCTGCTTCAGAGCTTACAATAAGGCGATACACAGCTTTCTTATCATTAGCTCGAACGGCCTCCCACATCATTTGTGCCACAGAGTTACTGTCCTTGGTCCGCCGAACAAATGTTTTCTCTGCATACTGTGATAATGGAGAAAATATTCAATTAATAACCAGGAATGTATTGCCAATGTTATAAGGGTCAAAGTGAAGTCAATGCTATAGGAGAAAATTAACATGTCAGGCTTAAAAGACAGATTTTTTTCTTTTCAAGTTAGTCCGAACAATGCCTGAATAGCCAGCCAACAATAAGCTCAATTCTCCCATAAACATAAGGGCAGGCTCGCATGCAAGCCAAATGACGTATGTGCACTTGAGTGCTTCGCACTTATAAGACATCACTCCCCACAAACTACAGACTATGGATGTGAGAAGCAGGTTAGAATTTGTTATTTTGTTCTATACTTATTTGGGTTTTTTCCTTTTTGGGAAAGGATACAGGTTGAGATTGAATGTCATGTTTTTCCTTCTCCATAATTCGATTGCTCGGGCCACAGTTACCAAGCTCCAAGCATGTCAAGAGACTTTATTCCTAAACACATGATATCCATAGAGTTTGCCAAAATCAGAGTTCCAAGAACAAAAATGGGACAAGGGGAATCTTCTTGATGGTGTTCATCTCAGACTGCAGTTTTCAAGCTAGCACTTTGATACCCTCAGAAATCCTTGCAGACTCACACAGACAGGAAACTCAAAACATTACCACAAGATCTTTCGTCATAGAAATAACAGTTCATACAACCAAAGATGTCTCTTCTACAATTCTGACTGATGGAAAAAGCATTAAACAACTCATTGTTTTAAACAATTACGGAGAGTGATGGTAATGACCTTTGCATGGATGAATTTCTCCTTGGTTGAAATCGGATCAGCATGACTTGGCTTGCTGAAGTAGAGCTGTTGCTGTTTATCAGATCTGTATGAGCTTCAGTTTTAAATGGCCAAGTTATATGAGAAAGATGAAGATAAACTTCAGAGGAAAAATGATTTGAGCGGGAAACTTACCTGGCAGCGGAAAAATTAACTTGGAAAGAACCTCGTGCTTGCAGTGACTCCTCCCAGACTGAATTTGCAAAGGTATTCCCCAACGACTGAAATAAAGCTATAACAGAAGGCTCCCATACTTTGACATCAAGTGTCAGTGACCTCACCTGCAGAGAGACGATCACAACTGAGGACAAGATGCAGAAAACCAACTCAATGCACCATTATAAATGTTCGGAGGGGTTTATACAAACAGATGCTCAAAAGACATTTCTTTTCTAAACAACTCTAATTCTGTCAGAAAGAAAAAACTAACATGCATCCCTTGAAAAAGCTATTCTAAAGTTTCATAATCCACCAGTACACCGGTATCACAAGTATCTTTAAAGCTACCATCAAGAGAAGCACTAGAGATTTCATTTTTTGGACTATTCAGCTACCTAAAGAATTTTAAATACAGTCACAGATATTAGAGCCATGAACCAGGCAGAAATACATGGGCGTCAACCTCCAAAACAAACTAACAGGCTTTCAGTCAATAAAAATATAAGAATAAGAAACAACCTTTTAGGTGATTTTGTACCAATTGCTGCTTAAAGTTCAAAAATCTAAACAAAACTCCAGTATGTTAAATACAATGTAAAATCCATGCAATTGCTACAAGACACTTTTGAGCATTCCAATTTTAACTTTTCTAAATAAAAACAAACGAATATGCACCGGAAAAAAAGAAGAATTTTAGATCCTTTGAATATGCACAGAAAAGAAATGAATTTTAGATCCCAGCAAAAAGGCAGTACAGCCTGTGACTAAATAATACGTAGCAGAAATCAAAAAGTTTACCTTTGATATATGCACACCAAGATTACGATGAACACCTGAACATTCAATACAGACAAGAACTCCAAGATTTAAAGATGCCCAATCTGGTTCAACAGCACCACAATCAGCGCATTTATCATTCCCGCATACTCTACGTAATGTGTCAATTGGCTGTTCAGTTTTTGGAGCAGATCGTAGCTGTTGTGAATTTCTGAAAGCGCGCTCATGATGCGCTGAGATAAGCCTGTCAGACGGATGGTCTTCAACTGCAGGCGGGTCAAAATCTGAACTTTCAAATGAACTGCTCTCACTGGCAGATCGATGATGACCACTTCCCATAGGACTGGCAAGCAAACACTGAAATAAAGATTGGAAATTGTAGTTGATGGGCACCAAATTAAAGGGAACTAAAAAGTATACCAGCTTCCAATAGTTACCCTGTCAGGGGCCTGAGAACTCAACAAAGAAGCAATAACTCCTGTTATTTTCTCAATCCAATCCATTTGGTCCAAGGCACTCTCTGCCTACAATAAGAGGGAAACCTTTAAGTTCTGATTTCACAAGTCTAGCACACACTCCACCCTGCAACAACAGTGCAGTGGTTGGCATGAGATATCCAAAATGAAAATGCCATAGCAATTCACCTGCAAGGTGTAGCTCTTTGTAGGGGAGATAATCCTGAAGCAAAACCGCAGATCAGATTGGTCAGCATCAACCTTTATTGTTGATGTCAAAAGGTTTACGGTGTGATGAGCAACAGACTTTTCATCATGTACACCACCATGATAATGAGACGAAAGCCAGCGACTTAGAAGTCCAGACCCAAGCTCTGAACTATTTCTCTGGCCAGAATGTTGACTGCCTGACCCCTGCAGAATATGAACTCAGCAGATCATAAATTAAGGTTAGGTGAATGGTATTCCTTTTACATCCCAGCCTATATTGCAGATAGTACTCACAGATGGTTTGGTGTTCTGTTTGCGATAGTAGTACAACATTCCACGGCTATCAAGAACAAAGAACCTTCTTTTCCAGTCTCCCCTCAAGTTTGATGAGCGCTTTGATAGATAACCTTGTCTAATGGTTTGAACCTGAAAGATCACTGTAGTTTTAGCTGACGAAAGGTGAGAAGGGTAAACCAAAGGAGCATTTTATAATCATGAAAGCAATAAATAAAGGGTAAAATAGAATTAATGCAAGGGTTCTCGGTGATATAATAGTTTCGACACCTTTCCCCTTGCAGCAGATTGCATGACAGCTTCTATTTGCTTATGTGAACTTCTGCCAATGGCTTGTATACCATCTCCATTAGGAGATCCATTAGAACCATTGGAGAACCACCTGCTCTCTCGATCTACTTGTCTCTTGTATTCTTGCATCTTTTCATTAAGAGCTGCCTTCTCATAGTTGGAGCGTTCTCGAGACTGCTGTGCGTAGGTCAGGACCTGCAAAAAAAACATTAAAAATGACACTTGAATATCTACCACCTATGAGACAGCAACATATGTAGATTACTATTTATTGCATTTCAACTATCATGTCACATTGGCAGCAACTCAACTGTAGGTCCCATGACCAGAGGATTAGTGAATGCTACATAATACTATCTCCTCTCCAATTTATGTGACGTAGTTTGACTCGATACGGAGTTTAATAAAGAAATAGACTTTTTGAAACTCGAGGTCTTAAGCAGGCAATATTATTTGTGTTGCTATAAGACTTTTGAAACTAGTAGTCTTACACACCCTAACATTTGTGTGGCTACAAAATCTTCTCATTAAGGGTAAAATGGGAAGTTCAAAATAAAATTGTTTCCAACTATGGAAGCGTGTCATTCTTTTTGGAACAGACTAGTAATGGAATAATGTCTCATAAACTGGAAGAAAGGGAGTAACACATAAAAAATAGTCCTTGAAACATTACAAGAGTGTCTGCAGTGTTGAGACCCATGAGACATAGGGAGACATGAAAAGTGTTGGGACCATTCTACATGAAAAGTATTGGGACCATTCTAAGTATAAAAGAAAGAAGAAATTGAGGACAGTTCGCAGAAAGATGAAAGGTATTCTCATTTTCTGTTACCTAAATGTAAATTTGATCATTAACCTTTCTGTAGGAAATAAACCAAGAATATATTGCTACCTATCTGAGATTTTAATTGAAGCAACCTCAATCAAATTGCCACAAATGAAACCAACAACAAGACAAACCTGATTGATATATGGCTCCATCTGATGCAAAAGCTCGTATCCCTAAAAGATAGAAATAGAATGTGAGAAATTGAAAACAAATAGGCTAGGATAACTTCCAACTGTATGACATGCCTGTTTGAAATAACGAAGATGAGCATCCATTGTGCCACTAACTGCTTCCAGGAATTCAAACCGCTTCTTTGCTTCAACATTAGAAAGAGCGGTTACCTGGATTGTTAGGGTTCAAAAAGGAATAAAAGGTCAACATGCCATTTCTATTGTGGTAACACCTTTTGAATCATAAAATCTAAGAGATTCCTTGAGATGCTCTATCTCTAGATTCACTCACCAAACTGAATCGAGCTTGCTCGAAAGTTGATCTTGCATTATGAAGGTCCTGGAAGAGTTAAAACCGTGTTAAGTGCTCTGTGCCTTCTTTTATTTTCAAAGTAGGCAATAATATGTGGAAACGATAAACAACTGTGACTTCAGAATGTTTTCTATAGGCAGTATGCATGGTTAGCTGCTATGTCTTCTATACCTCCTCCAGTCCACTGGCAATGTCACTTTTTGTGCCTTTCCTTAATGACAAAAACTTCTCGCGAGCCTACAGAATGGAGCATATATCAAGGAGAAATAAATAATGTTAATGGATTTAATAGAAAATCCCTAAATCAACAACAGAGGAAGTGTTCCTATTATTTTAATTCAGAACTCCAATTAACTTGAAAGTTTTTTCTGCAACCTTTAAGAGTTCCTTCAACCCCATTGAAGTGGTAAAATATATCACCAGGAGACATTTTTAAATGGGAGGAAATAATCAAGGTAAACCAGAATATCGTGATAATAGTTACGTGGTGGCAATGCATTACAACATTTTCTGAAAAATAGCTCTTCTAATCCAATTCCCTACATATAGGATAATTAATAGAGGTGTGGTTCTGCATACTCAACAGTTATCTATACGAAAAAATATATCTTCAAATGCATCAGATGGTGAAATTTCTCACAAGCATTAGGAATAAGAATACCTGATCATAAACCAGGCTAGCCTTGTCAAAGCGCTTCCGAGCTTCCTGCACAAAGAGAATTCCTTGTAGCAAATACTTACACAATCATTATATATTTGAGTATTTAAGCCCACAAAATCAGGTTTCACATATGCATGTTCTTTTTTGATTTAAAATGACCGAGAAACCCCAAAGGCCAATGGCGCATGGTTTGAAACTCGGCGGATAATGGGCCCGCCCTCCACCTACCACTAAAATACCAGACTTTTGACTGTGGCAGGGTTCAAAACCGTGACGTGTGCCTAACCCGCACATCACACGCTTCGTCTAACACTAGACCAAGCCATGGGACACATGTAAATGTTTGTGTTATCCTGAAGTAGCAATCAAAAATGCCTTTTAGGAAAGAAGGGAAGTTAAAGAATAGTACCTTGACATCTTGCAGGTCTATGTTAACGAACTGCAGTAACCGATCATTCAGCATGTGCTCAACCTGAGAAGACAGTATGAATGTCGGCGAAGTAGGTGGTTAGTTAAATGCATGCCACAATCAGACTAAGGAGATCACTTGCAGTTCTATCCAGTTCTATCTTTTTTTCTGGGCCTACTTGTGTGCATCTTAACTATTCCACCAGGTACCTGCTACCTCCCAATAACACAGGTAACTCTGCCACAAATACTTAGGCAGATGAGAACAGATCACTTGCAGATATAATTTCATTGTTTCCATAGAAACGAGAGACTCGAATGAGGAAAAATCAAAAAATTTGATGATAGAATGAATAAAGTTAAGAAGAATGCCAGGCAAAAGAATAAAATATCAACAGGATCAGAATATTCTTGTAATATAGAAATACAACAGCAGATAATTCAACTAGCACAAGAAGAAATTTCATAAATTACTGACAAACGAAGCTGATAGTCAAGTTCGCATAAAAGGGGAGAGAAAAAAGAGGTATAAAAAATAAAAAAAGAACCATATTTCTTTTTGATCAGGAAAGAGAACCATATTTCTTAGGTCGTAGATGATTAAACTCAGAGTTCTGTGTTCTAAAAGGTTAAGATGGGCAAGAGTTTAACACAGATATTGCGGAAATGAGTGTCGGGGACACAATAGAGCTTAAAATGAAGCTCAATCAAAATGCCCTTACTTAGAAGCCATATACTGCATATCAAGGTGAAAAACAACTGGTCAAGTCAATAATTCGGAAGCACGCCCAGAGAAAAGGGTACTATTGAATAGATGCTTTGAAGTCATCTCTTGAAAGGAAACCGGTGCTGCTTTCTGCCCCGAATAAGGAGTTGAGCAATAAAGCATCCGAAGGAATATTGCAACAATAACATAAAATTGAGAAACAAAAGCTACTGAAAACTTTACCTGTGACCGAAGAACTTCCTTATAAGTCCCGATTTCCCTCAGCGCAATTGTAAATTTAGTCATTACAGGGCCTACAATTAGAATGGAGTAAGTGAATGAACACTTAATGGGTCATTATCCAACTACAGATCACATGTTGAAACTGGATTTTTCATATGAAACTTGCAAAGTAAAGCAGCAAAGGATTAATTCATAAAGGTCAAAGCACTAAAGTAGAATATTGAAAAGGTGTTTCTGCATTTAGTAGAACCAATCTCTTTATGCTTGTTAAACAAAAGCTTTTGATGAGAAGCACCATTTAGCTGATGCCAAAAAACGAGGGCAGAATAGTTGTGGAAATTTTAAGTCGAACACTATCTTATACTATCTGGATACTTTATAAGACATACTATGTTGCAAAGTACAAGATCCTCAACTAAGTCTCGCTAAAATTCTGATCATTAACAACTAAAGTAAATTCTATTTAGTGAATAATCAGAACAGGTCCAGGAAGTTCTCTCAATCCCTAAGATATTCTCGTCAAACTCGGCATGTGAATAATTGGAGATGTGATCCAAACTCCAGATTACATAAACATGTACGGATGTACCACGTTAAACCAATGTTCAAGTCTTATTGCCCAGCTCCCTCAAATTGCCAAACCAATAGACAGATACCAAAGAAACAAAAAATAAAAATAAAGAATAGAGAGACTTGAGACTACAAACAATGTAGTGGATGACAAATTATTATTTTTTTGGACAAGTCGGTGAAATAGTGGATTATTGAAATAGGAATAGAAGGTTGCTGGGCTGCTTTTCCAAAAGGGAAGGGTAAGGATTGAAATAATTATATATTTCCCAGACCATTAATTTCTCTTGTTTCCATTACTCTGTAAGATGTCTCTTCATCTATGAACCAATGTTATCAAAAGCGAAAAGCGCAAAAAAGCTCTAAGGTTAGCTGGGGCTTTAAGCGCAAATAAAGCATGGGCTTTAATGAAAAAAAGCGCAATGATGCAAAAATACAAATATATATATATATGTTTAGTCCAAGATTAATAATAATAAGCATGAATAACAAATATATGGGCAAAGAAATTGTAAAAATATTACGATAAAGTGAAATATCAATCATCTAGTGTCACCTCTCCAAGAGAGGCTCATTAACAAGGAAAAGTATGTCTTAGAGCCTTGATGACGACACTGAAGCGCACATAAAGCTAGGCGAAGCGCTCAACATGTTTTGAGCCTCGCTTCAGGCTTAAGCGTGCCTTTGATAACACTGCTATGAACCCACAAGAAGTGCCTCCATGTTTTACGAATTTATATCAGCACTTGAAAAAAAAAAAAAAAAGGGTGGACAAGTGAGGGTTGCTCGGTAAAACACCTCCACCCACGATCGGTAGGTCCAGTTTCGAGTCACGCTGGAGGGGAAGTGTGGAAACACTATAGATCCTCCAAAATGGGGGTAAAAGAAAAAAAAATTGCTCTAGGATAAACACTTGTAGCTGCCAAACATCATCTGAATATATGTATCAGCTCTTTACATACCTCCAAATGCAACACTAATAGGATCATTGTGGCCCCCACCAAACGTTTCCAGGGCGCTCGCGAAAGCAATATCTCCATCATATCCCTCTCCAAGTCCTTCCCTGAAAGTAGAATAGAAAAACTGAAACTTGAAAACCTCTACAAATTCACCAAGGATCAAAAAAGAGGTTGGATGTCCATTAATCAACAAAACAACCATAAAAGGACTTATAGAAAGCAAACCATTGAACTGCTATAAACGCTCAAGCCCTACAACATAAATCATCAAGCTTTCACCATGACCTTGCCCATTGACAGGCAGCTGAACTACCCTGCACTAATCTAATAAAAGCTTGTGGTTTTTATGCAACACTAATGACTTTCTAAAATAATAGGTTTCAACTAGTAGAATTTCGGGGATACATCAACAAGATTCTAAGAGAAATATTAAATCATTTGTTGCACACACCAAGAAGCATACCACTTTTGAGCTAGCAGAAGACACTCTTCTTTTTCTTATTTTAGACAATAGATTGTGACGGCAAAACCAACTAAATTTAGAAGTTCAAAGTTCAATAAAAACTTCATTATGAGAAAGAATCAACAAAAATGAAAATAGAAAGAAAAAAATCAAGCAGTCATTTGGCCAAGAAGTGATACCACCAGAACTAATGATGTCTACACTCCATTCAAGGAAATGTTTTCTGAGATGAAATCACATATATTTAGAAGAATTGCATGTCTATTAAAACAGCAATTACTGTAGATTACTCACTCATAGTCTCAGCATCGTCGATAAGAAACCAAATGAAAAAGAACAAAGCATAGTTTATTAAGCCAACAACGAACAAAGAACACTCACGTGTATTTTCGACATCCTTTGTAAAACTTCAAGCTTCTTTCTCTTAAGGACTCAGCACTTTCTTCCAAGCATTGCAGCTGTTTCACCCAAACATCAGTCAACAATACAAAGTGAAATTCTGTGAGGATCCACATAAAGAACTAAAATTTTCTCTCTTTTGAGTAGAACACTGAGGTTTGACTTGGCAAAACTTTTGAGATCAATGTACACCAAGACATAACAACAACTTCATTGGAGCGCTTATTGCATATTTTCATCTAAACTACCATCTTTAAAGCTATATTCATCACAGGAGTAAATAACCGGAATTCAGTTATCAAACACAAATGTGACGTGCATTCCCATTTCGTATAGACTCATCAAAGCTCCAGCTAAGAAATAGCCAACTATATGTCATCTGAGATTACTATATCAAAAGAAAACATTTAACCAAGCTATTGGGAAATGGAAAACCCAGACTTAATCACTAAAATAAGATAACAGAAATTACCACTTATCTCATAGAAATATCCTAGCATTTAAGATTTAAAAGTTAGAAAAAAAAAGAAGAAGAGAGAATTTAATCAAAAGATGAAACATTGTATTTTCCTCAATCAGAAACTGTAATTTTTTTATTTTTTTTTTGATTAAGCACCGGGTGTCCGAGTCTCTTTGAGCCCCGACTAATCCCAGGGGTGCACAGGCCCTCGGCAAGGAGTTTCCCGCAAGTGCACCACGGTTAATTCAGGGTTTCCCCAGTCCGATGGCCCTCAGAAATTGTTTGCACCCAGCGGGTTTCGAACTTGAGACCTTGAAAGGGAGCACCCCAAGGCTCAAGTCAATTGCCACCAGGCCAACCCCTGAGGGTTAATCAGAAACTGTAATTTTAGTGGCTAAAGTAACATTTTTCATAATTGTAGATCCTTAACTAGTGAACCCAGAATTAAAGTGAAAGAGTAAGAAACAGGAGAGTTCTTAGTTTCTATCGGCTCAAGCAACAGTAAGGAAGAATAACAGCAAAAAAATAACAAACCTGTTTACGGAACATGGGAGAGTCATCCAGTTTACCGAAATGCATGTTTGCAACACTGATTTATCTTTTATACTCCAATTCTCAATTAACATTACCAATGGTAAATAAATGTTCGATCTTGCCCGATCTCAATTCATCTGTCTTTAGTGGACAAGAGCAGTCAGAGCTGCTTCAGCTAAGATAATTCAATGCACTCCAAATTTGCTACTCCTATAATTGGGAAATCAAGCTACTGTAAATAAAAAATGAAAAAAAGTAAAGTGAGGGGTGTTGGTACAAAACCCTAGAGGGTGGGGTAGAAACCCTAGAAATGGAGAGAAAGGAAAAATCTTGGGAACTGAATGAAATGTATTGTATTGTTGTCAGCACCACCAAACTCAACTCCTGTACAAATTATGAGAACTTGGCATTTCTAATTACAGGGTTGATTTTCTCGTTTTAATCTTTCCACTATTTAGCAACCATTTTAGTAAACTTACTTACTTTACTTTACTTTTAAAGCAAAAATGGCTGCTGAAAAGAAAGAAATCAATAGACCCTTTTGTTTTATCTATTTTTTAAATGTCATTTGAGTGTAAAGAGGAGAGAGACACGGTTACTTACAGTGCGAGGGGGAGCAGACAGACATTGTTAAAAGACAAGCTTCACATCTCTTTACTTTTCCCTTTCAAAATTAAACACTTTCCTTTTCTTCTTCTTTTACTTGCTTTCTAGCCCGTTTGGATTGGCTTATAAGTTCTTTTATAAATTTTTTTTTGAGTGTTTGGGTAGGCACAAATTTCAAATCGTTTTGTCTTAAAATAAGCATTCCGAAAAAAAAAAATTGGCCCATTGACTTAAACATACGAACGAACTTTATAAGTGAAAACGAACTAATAAAAAAAAATAAGTTACCCTAACTTTATTTTTTAGGCTTTTTAAAGTTAGGCATAAGCCCATCCAAACAGGCTCTAAAATCTATTTTTACCTCCCTCCATCTCTATTTACTTCTTCGGATTGTATTTTGCACTCTACTTTAAAAAGTACTCTAATATGTAGTACTTTGAAAATTTGAATTTGAATACTAATATTTTAATTAATTTAAAAAATAGTTACTTGACGATAAAAGTAAAATTAAACCATAATATTTTTACATCCCTCCATCTCTTTTTACTTGTGCGGATTATTTTGGACTCTACTTTAAAAAGTACTCTAATAATTAAGAACATGTAGGAATTTCGAAAACGGAAGGATTATGTTAGATCCAAAAATTTAAAAGCCTGTTATAAGTGTGGCAGAGTTGGTCACTACTATAAAGACTGGGTTTTGCATCTTATGTTTTGAAGCAAAGTTCTAATGGTTTCATTAGTATCAGACCATCTTCCTGAAAAATGTTCTATAATATTAATAACTAGTGTATAAACAACATTTGGTATCTGAACAGATTGAAAATTTGAATTTGAATACTAATACTTTAATTAATTTAAAAAATAGTTACTTGACGATAAAAATAAAATTAAACCATAATAAATTCTCTCTTTGCTATAATCTTAAGGATATGCATAATTAAATATCTTTTCAATAAAATATAAATATTAAGTTTATTTTAGTTCCCGGTTGGATATAACTTTTTTTTTATTTCAAATATTTGTCTGGTTATATATTGTGTTAAAAAATTGCAAAAAACAACTCCCTCAACTTCTAACATATTTCAAATGAAATATGTATCCAAAAATAATTTTAATTGGTAAATATTCATTTTCAACTAAACTTTAGATGCTATTCTTTTTTTAAATACCACCCTATTCATAACATATTTCAAATGAAATACGTATCCAAAAATAATTTTAATTGGTAAATATTCATTTTCAACTAAACTTTAAATGCTATTCTTTTTTTAAATACCACCCTATTCATGTTCTAACGTTACTAACAAAGTCGTAACAGGTTGAAAGCATGTGGAGAGAGAATGACTTAGCTTAACCTCTCTAAGTCTAGTTTTTTCTCCGACAGTGGACCAACTAACTAAAGGCCCATCACCCTCAGTATCACCGGAACCACCCAATTGTACTGACCAAAGAATGGAGGAACATACATCCTCCTGTAACTCCTATAAGGAAATCTTGCTTAATGCACCAATGGTGTACGGTAATGACTATGACCCCACCACTGGGGGAAAACCCAATGGCAAGGGAATCATGGAGAAAGACAACGATGACATTGCACTCAAACCAGAGGAGGAGGAACGTCTCTACTATCCCTGAAGATTCTCATTGATAATAAAAATCATTGGAAGGAAGATGCCACTTTGATATCTAAGGGAAAAGCTCTTAGAACTACGCAACCCATTGAGAACCTGATACTTATTGATTTGGGATACGATTTCTTCACAATCAAATTTGAACAAGAAGAGAATATGAAACAAGTAATCCTTCAGGGACCATGGTTTACTGCAGGCATATCCTCATGGTTCGCAAATGGGAACCAAACTTCGTTCCGAATGAAGCGGTGTTGGATACCACTGCAATATAGGTCAGACTACCGCAGCTGCCCACAGAGTTCTATGACACTAAGTTGTTAGAGAGAGTAGGGAAGAATTAGGAAAGCTCCTAAAAATTGACACTTGTACATCATTAACCCTCAAAGGAAGATATGCTTGAATTTGTGTGCAAGTCTCCCTTCAAGAGCCGCTGAAATCAACCATAACCATCGAGAAACAAATCCAGATGGTCCACTACGAGGATGAAGGGATTCTATGTGTTGGATGAGGAGGTAGGGCCATATATTGGAAAAATGCAAATTCATATCACCCTAACAAGAAAAACCATCAACTAGCACATCTATACTTCTGAGCAATGCAAAGGAGAACTGGAAAATGGTAGAATTCCCTAAAAAAAAAGACGCCAGCAGGAAGAACAAAACCACCTACGGGAAAAACACCGATCGTTGGAAAAGGAAATCGGCCAAGCAGAACCGAAGGGCAGGTCAAATTATATGATATTGTGTCAGGTAAGTTTCTCCCTAAACCCCGAGTTGCTAATCCTCATGGTGAGAAAACACGGGCAAATTCCGGCAACGGAAAAGGCCTGAAAAACCTGACAACAAATTTTTTCTCACATTCCTGAAGAAGACCCAAACGACAATGTCAAAGGGACAATTGCTAAGCCAAACGATGCCGTTAAAAAAACAGCCACTTAAATGAAAACGACAACGTTTTAGCCACTAACAGTTTGTACAATCTTGAACCGATTGACCGTACTAAATCGGCTAATAAAAGAAAAAACATTTCCACAAGGGCTATTAACCAAAATTGTTTTGAGCCCATTAAGAACACCCCTCAAAAATACAACTTTTTGGAAGACGAAAATGATAAAAATATTGAAGCCCTTACTGATACCCTTCATAGGAAAAATAAGAGTCCCTATGTTCAGAACAATCATTCCATATCTATGGAGATGACACTCGTCGTCTCCTTGAAGATGAAAATCCATAATAATGGGACAGGTATGACCTTGAACGACAGCCTAAACGTTTGCAATACCCAAAAAGGCAACCCATATCATACCTAAACCTTCCAAATTCCCTCTCTCACTTCTCTGACCTTGGTGAACAGCAATGGCAAACCAACACCCCCCCCCACCACTAAACTAGAACCTTCCCTTATCACAGAACCACTTCCACCAGACCATCTACCTGTCTCTTGGTTAGAAATGGCGATGCAAGACCAAACCCTGACTATAGACCTGCAAGTAAGGAGGAACATGTATCAGTGATCATCCAGGACCCTGCTTTTCTAGCATAGATAGTCCAAGCAGGGATGAATCGAGTACTAACTAACTATGGCACACTGATATGGTTGTTGACCTGGACCCAAGCCCAGGTGTTCTGAGGTCCACCGCCAACTCCGGTAAAGTTCAACATGCAAATGACCCAGATTGCACAAACCATGCTGTTCTTCCCAACCCCATGCTCTCCACCAATGAATCCTCGATTTATACCACAAATAGCACAAGCACCTCTACCACCGACACCAGAACCATTACCAGCTCAATTAGCTCCGGAACCCTAAATCCAAATCCCCATAGTGAATGTGAAAGTCTTAGGGAAGAGGATAAGGGAAAACGATATGGAAGCGGAGGAGGTATCGATGGTAAACCAGATGAAACGAAACTTTCAACACTTGGAATCCATTCTAGCAAAAATAGGAGCACCAAAAGTAGAGTTTTTGTTACTAAAAGAGCCAATCTAAACAAGGTCCAAAGGGCCATCGAGCAAATTCTTATAGCAGTTTGCTGAGAAACTTGTTAAAAGTACTCATAGGAATAGTGCATCCCTTAAGAGGAAGCTCAGGAAACTTCGAAACTCTATTGACTCCGACATTTAAGAGGAATAAAACTCGAAAGATGTTGACCCAAAGTCCAACCCCATAAGGAAAGGGAAAAGGACTGATCCTGAACTTCCATAAGCCACAGAGTACCCTGATGAACTTCATAATTTGGAAAACTAGAGGTGCTCACAATGCTGAGTTTCATCGACACTATAGGGAGATGGTTCATGCCCACAACCCTTCCATGCTTATACTACTTGAAACCAAGTTCAATGATCATAGAGCCTTTACTGATTATCTAGGGTTCTATTCCATAGTTCAATCCCCTGCTATTGGCCTTTCTGGAGGCATTGTCATCATGTATAAGGAAGAGCTAATGAAGCTAGATGACATCACCACTAATTCCCAAGGAGTGCATGTTAATGTTCAAGTACTACATCCTCCCTCTAATTGGATGTTCTCTGCTATTTATGCTAGCTCTGATTTCTCCACCAGACAAACCCTTTGGGAAGACCTAATTAACATTGGGGAAAACCATAGGGGCAAATGGCTAGTAGGAAGGGATTTTAATGATGTTCTGAAAGCCTCAGATAAATTTGGTAGCAACCCCATCAGAAGAAGAAGAGTAAACCCCTACTAGATTGTATTAATAGATGCAAGCTTGTAGGCACACCTCATACTTCCGTACATTGAGTTTTGTCGTGAGTTAGTCGTCGTAGACTTGGAGAGTCGGATTATCTTCAAGGTTATATGAGATTAGAGATGCCCATCCTAAGTATGTGAGGGTTTAAGTTCATGCTTAGTATGTGTAGGAAGGATTAGAGGTTAAATAAATCGATGAGAATACGTTTCGATGGCAGTTGAGATTTATGGGGTGATATAAGGACCATATATTTGATGAACCCCCACCGTATATTGATAACAATGGGGGCGGTGCACTGTGCCTGATTTACAGTCCAAATATACGGACCGTATATTGATTTATGGTTCGTATATTGGACTGTATATCACTGGCGGTGGCAGCCCCTTTTTGTATATAATTCGGTTCTCTCTCATTTTATTTCATTTCCTCCATCTATACAGATCCTACATACCCTTAAAAACCCTTTCTATCATAACCAATCAACCCCAAGTGAAATCAAAGATTAAAAGAGTGATTCAAGTGCCAAATGTTTTCGGATTATTGTTGAAGCTTAGTTCTACTTCTTATAGTAGCTTTGGAGGATACTTCATTGTGAAATAATATTGGAATTGAGTTCTTGAGGTAAGATTTTACTTTAATTCCATGTTTATGGGCTTGCTAGATATTTACACAAGTTGTTGGAGGAGGGAAGTTGTGGGAAGAAGTTCTAATGTATGTTAAAGTTTATGTTGAGTTGTAGACTGTTTAGGGCCATGTTGTTGCTGCGTTATTGAGCTAATTTAATTATGTATGGATAGTAGTTGCTGTTGTGGCTTTGTTGAGGTTATTATACTTGATGTATTTGGAAGAAGAAAGAGTATAAAGTATCGTATACGAAGCGTATATTGGGCTGTTTAGATGTATATCTTTTTATGTTATTGATTTGAGTTCAAAGAGACTTAATTGAGGTTGTTGTTGTTGATGGCAACTGGATTAGTTGTGGTGATTTAAGAATAGCGGAAATGTTGTTCGTTTCATTTTAGAATGGATTTATCGTTTGATATACGTGATATACTAGCGTTGTCTAAGTTTATATATATATATATATATATATATATATATATATTCCTTTGTTATAGGATTAGCATACTAGTCACGATGAGTTCGTTATTGGATCGTATTGACGACTCGAGGTATTTAATGGCTATCTTTTCTTTCTTGGAAGAATTCGTATACAATAAGGGCTTAATGAACCTTATAACGAGAAACTCTCGGTTAGAGCTTGTCTTAGATGTATACAACATTCTGAGTGTTACGTTATACCTTCCGAGGGATTCCTATCCTCTCCTTAGGTTCTTGATAGTAGAAGAGTTAGAAAGATACATGCTAGCATCTTTAATTTATACATTTTAGTATACTTGATATACAACATGATATAAGTATATTTTTCTTTAGCCTGGCCACTTGGTCAGTGAGACAGTATTGCCTGGCCTACAGGTCAGTGAGATATTATTGCCTGGCCTACGAGTCAGTGAGATAGTATTGCCTGGCCTACGGGTCAGTGAGATATTATTACCTGGCCTACAGATCAGTGAGACAGTATTGCCTGGCCGACCGGTCAGTGAGACATTATTGCCTGGCCTTATGGTCAGTGAGATTTTACAGTTGCCTAACCACTTGGTCAGTGAGATATATGATATTATTGTATTACATTTTGATATGAGTCAGATCAGGTGAGATATTTCAAGGCATTCCTTAGCCTCCAGATTACTTTGTTTCAGTTCAGTTCTAGTTATTCTATTGCCTACATACTTGGTACATTATTTCGTACTAACGTCCCTTTTACCAGGGGCGCTGCATTCATGCACACGCAAGTGCTGATAGTGTCACGACCCAACTAAGGACCATGACGGGTACCCAGAGCTACCCTATCGAGCACCACCCATCATACTTGTCATCCCCCTTACCTTGAACATACATCATTCTCAACACGAAACTCTTCATAAGATGGTCATCAACATTTACAAAACATATATAAATACACATCAGCCCATGAGGCTACCAAAAATGATATACAAAATATACACTGGTGTATTCATGAGACATCTACTACCCACGCATACGTATCTAAGAGCCTCTCTTAGATGCGCGAGACATAAGGACGGACGGGACCCCGTATACCCCGAATATGTCCATAAAAGAATGTATCGAATGGCTGCACCCCTCGGGTAGGTGGAGTGCTTCTATATAAGTGATATAGCTCCTAAGAATACGGGCGTCTCCCCCGTCTACACCGTGGCATGAACACAACATCCATAAAAAAAGAAAGGACGTCAAACAATGTACTGAGTATGTAAGGCATATACAAAAATGTAGCAAGAAAATAAAGATCATAACGTGAAGGGGTAACCTGTAACTGAATGCCTCTTAAGGGGAAGTCATGCATGCCAACTTACATAATCAGCAACATCATATCATGCATACACTTATATGTATAAACTGCCCGACCATATAGGTATGGTGTAATCATCATTAGCCTGCGTCCGGGCCTCCTGCGTCTGGGGTAAACATCCCATGCCGCCCACTAGTGGTGTCTGCCCATGCCATATAGACATGGTGTAGTAAGTAGCCCGCCTTAGCGGTGCTGCCCGGCCATCTAGGCACGATGTAATCATCATTATATACTTATCGTGAAGCATGCATAAGAGCTCAAATAAAAGCTGTACTCTATCGGAGTGACGTAAGGTCGGTAACCTCCAATTACATTATGGAGTAATTATGATCATCATGTCTCACCTTAGAGGAACTAGTATTATAAGGTGAGACTAGCAACAATAAATAATATCAAAGAATCTATACAACAAGATCATTATTCTCATAAGCATCATATCATAAGCTTTAAAATCTCTGGACATAGAATCATCATTATCATAATACACCTCTTATCTTCATCTCATGAGAAGCTTTTAGTAATCATAGACTTATAATTTCTGGAAGGTAAGAAAATCATGGAAAGATAGAGAAAATCATGTCATAGAAATCATGCCTTAGAAGAGAAAGGGCTAGCCTTACATACCTTTATGTTTCCTTAACGACTAAGCATTCTCCTTCCAAGCTTACAACTCTACATTCAAGGAATTCGTACTAAGATCGGATAACGGAGACATACTTAAGCTTAAGTTAAAGCGACTAAAAGCTAATGAAAATTGGGCACCATCTCCTTTGTTCCGTTAACTTCCTCCATATAATAAACAACTCCCAAACTTCAATAACAACACCCACAATATCATAATCAAAAAACTTCATCAAGCTAGAAATTATTCAATTCTCAAAATCCCCTTTCAAAGTCATCCATAATCATAATTATGACGCAACATCATATTCATTCGCATATATTGCTTCTACAACATCTTTAATATCATTCATAGCAAGATTATACTCATACGTGTCAAGAACTATGATTCAAGTCAAATTACTATTTAAAAATACCATTATTTCCATATTTGAACTTCATACTCTACTTTCTTCCATAATCCAAGTCTTTCAACCACTCAATATTCTTAATAACATGGAATGAACATAAAACTCACCTTTGATTATGTAGGAATGGGCTTTGGATTAGAATACTTCACTTGGAGAAAACCCCAACTTCATTTCCAAGGAAATTTCTAGCTTCCATCAACCCTAGTTAGTATTTTGATTCTACTAGTTTTTGGTATTTGATCTTTGATCTCCCTTGAGTTTATGTTAGTAGGGTATGTAGAATATTCTAGAGTTCTTGAGAGGAGTGGAGAAGATGGAAAATGAAAAATTAGAACTTGGAACTTGTATTTATACTTGGAAATTAACTCAGCCCGATGGGATTATACGGACCCTTATACGGTCCATATAATATTATACGGTCCGTATAACTGACCGTATAACTCCATCAATGATGGCCCTTCACTGCAACAATTATACGGACCGTATAATGGGTCGTATAACTCACCCGTTTTCCGAACTTGTTCTTGTCGTTTCGTTTGATCTCCAACCCTTATGAAACCTTCTTAGCACTTGTTTAACACTTCATTAACAATCTAAATATCCTCATAACTCCTCTCCAAGGCATTACCAAACAATCCTTAACGCAATAGTTTACGAAACCTTTCCTAAACACCACTTGTACTTCACTTGTCCTTATCAAACTTTATTTCACCAATCCATATAACTTCGAAATCTTATCGTACGCACTCTAAAATTACCAAGTACCCTTCTTATAGTCATAAGAGCTTCATGTTAACCTTAAGCTCACGCTAGTCTACTTACGACATAACGACATGAAATTTTCGAGGTGTAACAGATAGACAGAGGCGATAGACCTCCCCAGTAGATGGGACCAGATATTTGTTGATTGGTGAGCTCCCTTTGTCTGGAGTTGTCAGGTCTATTTGGAGTCTTCCTTTTGTGTATGTAGACTTGATGGGTAGGCCGACCCCTGTCCCGACCATGATACAATTATATTTTCCTTAAAGTCTTGTAGATGAGTCTTGTATATAATATGTTAGTGTTATAGCCTTGTCGGCCTTGTATATGTCTATTTTGCTACTGTTGGTTGTGTACATTAATAGTAGCCTCGTCGGCTTGCTCAATTATACATATGTTTTGGTTGTGTGTTCCCCGTTAAGATGAGATAGCTTGTATTATATCTATACAGAGTGTGTTATTGTCGGCTTTGTGGGTCTCGTTTGTTTTCATGTAGGACTTGTCGGCCTAAGTTGAGAGTTACCCCTCTAGAGTTACAGGTTCAGAGTGGTTCGCTCGGGCTGAATATGGCACCGGGTGTCGGCCATGCCTATCCAGATTTGGGGTATAAAAACTTGATATCAGAGCAAGTCTATCCTAGGGAGTCTACAAGCCATGTCTAGTAGAGTCTTATTTACATATGTGTTGTGCACCACATTAATAAACAGAGAGCTACATGGCATTTAGGAGTTGGTTACCCTTCTTTCAAATCTAAATCGTGTTGTAGAGCTGAGTCATAGGAGTTTGGGTTTTACTCTTACATGTGGTGTTTGTATACAAATATGCATATGACAGGAGAAGTTTGAGATAGCAAGAGGGCTAAGATGGCAATGGGATCAGGTGTGAGTTACTCTATCAAGGAGGACCCGTCCGAGATTATACCCTCTATCGAGGAAGATCCGTCTGATATCCAGAATGAGTAATCCTTTCGAGTGTCCTCGACTCCAGGGATATTAGGAGAGCTGAGAGGAGCTCTGGTATCGCCAGGACCACTAGTTTCACCACTAGCCCCTAATGGCCAAGAGGTGAAGAGAGCAGTACAGTTATCAACACAGCTGGCGGCTTCCCAGACTTAGCACCTTGCTAGGACACCAGATAATCATAGATCTTCTGAGGGATCGAGAAATCCGTAGTCTCGCGAGTCCATTAATTAGGGCTCGCCGATTTTTACAGAACATAATCTAGATGAGGAAGGTAGATTGGCCAAGAGGGCCAGAGTAGTGGACAATTACGGGGAACCCCCGAGTGGCAGCAGGCTGCAAGGTTATGGGCAGTAAGACAGGTTACCCCCACAGTTGGTGCTGGATCAGGGCTCTCAGGTATGGCCGTGGCAGGAGTTGCGAGCATCAGAATCCCATAGCAGAGTAATTTAGTTCAGATGAGGCCTTGTTGCAGTCAGTGTGGTCGGCCACATGCCGGACTATGTCGTTTGAATATGGGAGGTTGTTTCTAGTGCGGGAGTCAATAGCACCAGATTCGGTGATGTCCAGGACTTGATCAAGGAAATCAAAGTAGAGGTAGAGGTAGAGACGGAGCTTCTGGATTAGGCGGTGCTCAGAATCACAGTCATGCCTTAGTAGGTCCTTAGGACTTGGAGTCCTCGCCAGATGCGGTGACAGGTACATCGATAGTCTGTTCATATATTGTTTACGTATTAATAGATCCGGGGTCCAATATGTCGTATGTTACTCCGTTTATTGTGGGAAAGTTTGATGTAGTACCAGAGTTATTGAGTGAACCGTCTTATGCATCTACACCTGTTGGTGAGCCTGTTATTACTAGAAAGACTTATTGAGGTTGTTCAGTAGTGGTTTGTAACCGTCAGACCCTAGCAGATCTTATTAAGTTAAAGATGGTTGACTTCGACGTTATTATGAGTATGGATTGGCTAGCGCCTATTTATGCTAACCTTGGGTACTAGACAAGGATTGTATGTTCCACTTCCTAGGGGAACTGCTTCTGGAATGGAAAGGCGACCCGGCTTCGCCGAAAGGTAGGTCTATTTTCCACCTCCGGGCAGAGAGGATGATCGCAAAGGTTTGTATCTATCATATCGTTGGAGTCCAGGATGCAGAGGCAGAACTGCCGACTCTTCAATCCGTCCCAGTGGTTAGTAAACTCCCAGATGTATTTTCGAATGACCTTTCAGCATTCCCCCAAGGCAGGAGATTGATGTTTTTTATAAAAATGTTATCGGATACTCAACCGATATCCATCCCTCCTTATAGGGTGGCTCCTGCTGAGTTGAAGAAGGTGAAAGGGGCAATCGAAGGACTTGCTCAAGAAAGGCTTCATCAGACCCAGTACTTCACCACGGAAGGCATTAGTATGGCTTGTAAAGGAGAAAGATGACTCGCTGAGGATGTGTATTAATTCTAGAAAGCCAAATAAGGCGACGATAAAGGACGAGTACCCACTCCTGAGGATTGACGACTTATTTGATAAGTTACAGGGTGCCAGATATTTCTCGAAGGTGGATTTGAGAGCAGATTATCATCAGGTCAGGGTCAGGGAGAAGGATAATCCGAAGACAGCATTCAGGAAAAGATATGATCATCTTGAGTCCTTGTCAGGTCTTTTGGGTTGACTAATGCACCAACAGTGTTCATGGATTTGATGAACAGCATAATCAGACCCTTCTTAGATCTGTTCGTGGTTGTATTTATTGATCATATTCTGTTCTATTTTTGATTAGAAGTTGAGCATGCAGATCATTTACGTGCAATACTCAGAGCTCTCCAGGATCGAGAGATGTATACGAAGTTCTCTAAATGTGAATTTTGGTTAAACTCCATAGCATTTCTAGGGCATATGCTATTACAAGAGAGCATCAGGGCTGGCATTCAGAAGATAGAGTCAGTGAAGATTTGGCCTAGACGCATGACACCGACAGGGGTTCGTAGTTTTCTGGGTTTAGCAGGATATTACAGGAGGTTCATAGATAGCTTTTCTTCTCTTTCAGCACCACTGATGAAGTTCACTCAGAAAGCAGTTAAGTTTCAATGGACAGACGCTTGTGAATGGATTTTTTTGGAATTGAAGGGCAAATTGACTTTAGCACCAATTCTGATACTTCGAGAAGAATTTAAGGGCTATGCTGTTTATTATGACGCCTCGGGCGTTGGATTGGGTTGTGTATTAATGCAGCATGGTAAGGTGATTGCTTATGCTTCTAGACAGCCCAGAAAGTACGAAAATGATTACCTGACTCATGATTTGAGATCATAAGAGTCTTTAGTATATCTTACAGCAGAAGGAGTTGAATTTGCGGTAGAGACGGTTTTTAGAGTTGCTGAAAAATTATTATGTTGATATTTTGTACCATATAGGGAAGGCCAATTTAGTAGTTGATGCTCTTAGCCGTAGATCAATGGGTAGCTTGTTGTATTTGGGGGCCGAGAGGAGAGAGTTGGCCTATGAGATTCATCAGTTAGCCAGTTTGGGAGTTAGATTGATAGACTCTGGAGATACAAGAGTTAATTTCTAGGTTACAGCGACATCATCGTTAGTAGCCGAGGTGAAGAAGCATCACTGTGAGGACCCTTTATTGATCCATTATAGGGATACAGCTCCGCAAAAAGAGAAGTCACCATTCGAGATCACAAGAAAGATGTACCACGACATTAGGGAGATTTACTGGTGGAATGGTATGAAGAAGGAAACAACCGAATTTGTAGCCTAGTGTCCCAATTGTCAGTAATTGAAGGTTGAGCACCAGAGGCCTGGCGGGTTATTACAGGACATAGACATTCTAACTTGGAAATGGGAGGCGATCAACATGGATTTCATTACAGGTTTACCCCGGTCTCATCATAAGTTTGACTCTATTTGGGTGATTGTTGGTAGGTTGATGAAATCATCACATTTTCTGCCAATCAGGACTACTTATACTGCTAAGGATTACGCGAGGTTATATATGAGAGAGATAGTATGCCTCCATGATGTTCCAGTATCTATTATCTCAGACAGAGGTCCGCAGTTCACAGCTAATTTCTGGAAGTCTTTCCAGAAGGGATTGGGGACACAGGTGAATCTTAGTACAACTTTCTATCCCCAGACAGATGGACAGGCCGAGTGCACTATTCAGACCCTCAAGGACATGCTACGAGCATGTGTGTTGGATTTCAGAGGTAGCTGGGATGACTATTTGTTGCTTATTGTACAATAACAACTATCATGCTAGCATTCAGATAGCCCCATATAAGGCCCTTATGGGGTGAAGTGTAGATCTCCTATCAGATGGTTCGAGGTCGGAGAATCCAAACTTTTAGGACCTGACTTGGTCCAGCAGGCGATAGAGAAAGTTAAGATCATTCAGGAGAAATTGTTACCAGCCCAGAGTCGTCAACAATCATATGCAGATAATCGACGACTAGACTTGGAGTGTCACACCCCAACTTTGGTAAGGCGTGACTGGCACTCGGCACCCTACGGGAACCAAGCGAACCAAACTGTAACTCACATTTTCTGTATCTCGAAAGGCAACATAAGACCAAGGTACTATAATCCATAGGGGCACAAGCCCAAAAGATAACATACTTACGTCTTCAAACTAATCTCGAGTGCACGTGCCGGTAAGGCTATCCATAATAATGATACAACATAGTATAAGTCGAGATAGTTATATGATCTCTAACTGTGCATATCTGTCTACGAGCCTCTACAGGAGTACATGACATAAAGTGGCCGGAACAGGGCCCCGCCATACCCATGCAGATGCATATGCGGCCATGCGACTCACGGGAAACTGCGAAGCAAGTGAGTGCCACGACTCGCCCTTCCGAGAAATGCGGTATCCTTACCGAAAGATCCGTCCGGCTATCTCAAGACACGGCATGAAACGCGCGCCCCTAGCAAAGGGCCGTCGATGCGACCTCTATCGAGTATGCAAGGCAGAAAGTGCAACAAAATAGCCATATACTAAAGATGAGAAGAATAAGAATTAACCTGGCATTTCTGAACTACCGATGGAAATCTAGCATATGTATACATACCTCTTCATCTTCTTGTGATCTTTACTAGGTCTGTATACCCTACCATAGTCTTGGTTACCTTATCATCAAACGTTATTTGAACATGTGTTGCGGCGTGCAACCCGATCCATATATGATACATGTCTCTCTATACTCTCGCATTCTTAAGCATATCTATGTACAGTACTATGCCTTTATCTTACTAATCATCCTATACTAAACCGCCTAACCGATCACAGGTAACTACCCGACCGGCCGCAAAGGCGGTGGTACAATCGCTTCCGTCCGATTATCGCCCCGACCGTAGAGCGCAATATCGCCCTCGACCGATCGTCCGAATCGCCGACCGCCGTAGCACGGTAATCGCCCCGGGCCGGCTGCCGGTCCGGGGTAAATATATACATACATACATACGCCAACCGGCCGTAGCCCGGTGGTAACAACTACCCGACTGGTTGTAGACCAGTGGTAATTATAATCAACATCATAACTAAACATCTACAAGTAATCTCTATGCCCTTCTCGTGGTTATCACTTAACTCATAGGGTCTACATAATCACATAAGACTTATAAGCACAACTTAGGTCATTAGTACTTCTTCCCGCTTGACTAAACATTAACCAAGTCCTAAGATACAACATAAACCTCTCTTCGACCACTAAATACCTCATTAGAGATCCTATGCTAGCACTCTATTCATATCCTATAAAACATCCCTTACGAACTTGTTCCTAAACTCGTTGGATTATTATTATGGAACCATCATCACGAACACGTCTCACCTTGAAGGAACAAAGTCATAAGATGAGATCAACATCAATGAATAACAACAATAGCCATGAAACAAGCTCAAGGATATCACAAGAACATCGGGAACTGTAAGCTTTGGTACTTTTAGAAACGAGTTTATTGAAGATGTCATATATAGGTTCACACCAAAGGAATCATGCCTTAAAAAAGAAAGGTTTAGCCTTAACATACCTGGAATCTTGGTCCTTGCCCTTCCCACTTATCTCCTGACTTGTAATCTACATATAAAATCGTTCATACTATTATTAGGTTCACCATCATACACTTGTCTTAAGCCTTTAATTAAAATCCCTTTAGAATCTGCCGAAATTCAGGCAGCGTCTCCCCTATTTATATGCCTAACCCGAAATCTCAATTCAGCAACCAACAATAACAACAACAATACCAACATCAACAACAATATTATCAACACCAAAATATTCCATAAACATCTCACACAATGTTTTATCCAATTTCTCGACCCATAAATTCATTATCCGCTCATTTAGTAACTTTTCCTCCGTAGATAAGCTTAAATCAATATTAATAAGGAAAGATTCATACCTTTCACCCCCTAGAATTGCAATATCTTCAATTATCACCTTGAATCCAAGCCAAGTTTCACCGCAATACGATAGTATAATCGCAACTACGCGCTGTCCAAACTTAAATCCGGAGATTATACTTAATTCGCGTCAAAATCTAGTGGATAGAAGTTGGGAGGATTTTCTAGAAGGTTTGAGAAATATTTGGAGAATTCTTGGCTGAAAAATGAGGTTTAGGATCTGATTTGGTCCTGAAATAGTGGGTCAAATTCGGATCGGGTCATCGTAGCAAGCATCGTAGCAAGTCGATTCATCGAGCAGCATTTGCTTCCGTCGACCTAACTTGTAACGTTCATAATTCTCCACTTCGATGCCGTATCGACGAGCGGTTTGTTGCGCTGGAAACTAGACACGACGAACTTTATTTTAGGCTTTTACTTTGCTTCAAAACTCCTCATCTACTAAATGATATTCTTTCTCCAAGTTGGGCCAAAATTGCCCCTCATATTTTCTTCCAAGTTCCAACAAATTTAATTTCCTTAATTCGCTTGCCCTTCAATCCTTTCATAGCTTACTATATGAACTTAAATCCTTATTAAGTTAAACACATATAAGCTCACATACCACCTGAAAGGTAGCTCGAATCTCAACATACGAAACTACGGGGTGTAACATGGAGTTACAGATAAATGACTTGGTGTTCTTGAAGGTGTCACCAACGAAGGGCATCATGAGATTTCACAAGAAGGGCAAGCTTAGCCCTAGACACATCGGGCCTTACAGGATTGTGCGTAGGGTGGGCCAAGCAGACTATGAGTTAGACCTACCTTCGGTTAAGTACGTACATCCCGACCCCTTCCCGTATCCGAGCTCGTGTTGTGTATCGGGGATCCTTCCAGAATTGTACCAGCAGAGGATGTTCAGGTGATAGAACAATTATCGTATTCGAAAGTTCCCGTTGCTATTCTAGACCGCCAGGTTCGTAGATTACGAACCAAAGATGTAGCTCCGTAAAAGTACTATGGAAAAATAAAAATGTAAAAGAGATGACTTGGGAAGCTGAGAAACATATGAAATCAAGGTACCCCCATCTGTTTTCGATCGCAGAGCGGGTTCAGGCCACGACACCTTCGGCTTCAGGTGAGTACTATGTACCAGTTACTTTCATTAGTCGTGTAAGGCCATTATTATTATGATTGTGTAACCCTGGATGGCATTGTATTATGTAGTTGGGCTGTGTGGCAAGTTGGTAGTGGTACAATTACAGAGGAGACTCTGCCAAAATTTCTATAGACTTCTGAGAGTTTAACATTCAAGGACAAATGTTTGTGAGGGATAATAGATGGTACACCTTAGTACATTGAGTTTCATCATGAGTTGATCGTCGTAGACTTGGAGAGCGGGATTTTCTTCGAGGTTATATGAGATTAGACATGCCCATCCTAAGTATGCGAGGGTTTAAGTTCATGTTTAGTATGTGTTGGAAGGATTAGAGGTTAAACGAATCGACGAGAATACATTTCGATGGAAGTTAAGATTTATAGGGTGATATACGGACCGTATATTGGATATACAGACGAGGCTATTCTTTCTTTCTTGGCATGATTTCGTATACAATAAGGGCTTAAGGAACCTCATAACGAGAAATTATCGGTTAGAGCTTGTCTTAGATGTGTACAACATTCTGAGTGTTACGTTATATCTTCCGGGGGATTCCTATCCAATCCTTAGCTTCTTGATAGTAGAAGAGTTAGAAAGAGACATGCTATCATATTTATACATTTCAGTATATACTTAATATACACCATGATATACGTATATTTTTCTTTAGCCTGGCCACTTGGTCAGTGAGACAGTATTGCTTGGCTTATGGGTCAGTGAGATATTATTGCCTGGCCTACGGGTCAGTGAGATATTATTGCTTGGCCTACAGGTCAGTGAGACAATATTGTCTGGCCTACAGGTTAGTGAGATATTATTGCCTTCCCTATGGGTTAGTGAGACAGCATTGCCTGGCCGACGGGTCAGTGAGACATTATTGCCTGGCTTTATGGTCAGTGAGATTTTATAGTTCCCTGACCACTTGGTCAGTGCGATATATGATATTATTGTATTCCATTTTGGTATGAGTCAGATCAGGTGAGATATTTTAGGGCATTCCTTGGCCTCCAGATTACTTTGTTTCAGTCCAGTTTCAGTTTCAGTTATTCTATTGCCTTACATACTCGATACATTATTTCGTACTGACGTCGTTTTTGTCGGGGGCACTGCATTCATGCCTGGAGGTGCTGATAGACATACTGACAGACCTTTCCAGTAGACGGGACTAGATATCAGCTGGTTGGTGAGCTCCTTTTGTTCGGAGTTGCCAAGTCTATTTGGAGTCTTCCTTTTGCGTATGTAGACTTGATGGGTAGGTCGGGGCCCTGTCCTGACCATGATACAATTATATTTTCCTTAGAGGCTTGTAGACGAGTCCTGTATATAGTATGTCAGTGTTGTAGCCTTGTCGGCCTTGTATATGTCTATTTTGATACTATTGGTTGTGTAAGTTCATAGCAGCCTCGTCGGCTTGCTCAGTTATACATATGTTTTGGGTGTGTGTGCCCCGATTAGATGAGATAGCCAGTGTTATATATATACAAAGTGTGGCCTTATCGGCTTTGTGGGTATCGTCTGTTTGCAGGTAGGCCCTGTCGGCCTAAGTTGAGGGTTACCCCTCCAGAGTTACTGGTTCAGATTGGTTCGCTCGGGCCGAATCTGGCACCGAGTGCCCACCACGCCTCTCCAGATTTGGGGCGTGATAGTAGATCTGGGGTGCATGGGTAGCAGATACACCTGGCCTAACAAAAGATATAGGAATAAGCAAGATTTTATACTAGAGAGGTTAGATAGGTGCTTTGCTAATTATAGTTGGATAGAAGCTTACCATGAAGCAACCATCACCCATATGCCCAGGTTGCACTCTGACCAGTACCCACTTTTGATTAATCTAGACAACAACATCTCTAGGAACCAAGTCAAGCCCTTTATATTTGAAACCATGTGGTATAGCCACCCATGCCTGGTAGGAATTGTCCAAAATAACTTTAACTCTGTCAACCCTCTTCACAGAGCCAACTTCTCTTTTCAAGAAGAAGTGTCCATTTGGAACAAGACTGTCTTTGGAAACATTTTCACCAGAAAAAAGAAAATTATGGCTAGAATAGGTAGGATCTAGAAATCTGCTAGTTATCCTACTAGATCCTTTTTACTGGATCTAAAGCAGTCTCTTTCCAAGGAATATAGTGGTATTCTTAGGCTAAAAGTTGAATTTTGGAAACTCAAATCTAGGATAAACTGGCTAGCCGAAGGAGATGCTAACACAAACTTCTTCCACACCAGCATCCTCAATTGAAGAAGAAGAAACAAGATTCTTGCTCTTAGAACTGACTCTGGGAACTGGATCTACGACCAACCTGCTATCTCAGCTGAAATTCTCTCCTTTTACTCCCAGCGATACTCCTCTGAACATCTCTCCTCCCCTAGAATTAATGTCACCACAAACCCTAGACATAACATTCTTGATAATATGGCAAAGTCAACTTTGGGGGCCTCTCTAAGAGATAGTGAAATTAAGCAGGCCCTTTTCTCTTTTAAGCCTAAAAAAGCCCTAGGCCCAGATGGACTTCTTCCCCTGTTTTATCAAAAATACTAGGACAGTGTCAAAAGGAAGGTCATTAATTTTGCCCACAACACTTTCAACAGTTGCAAAATGAACCCTGAGGTAAATAAAACCTACATTTGCCTCATCCCAAAATCCCCAAATGCTTCTATCTTGAAAAACTTCAGACCCATCGGGCTGTGCAATACCATGTACAAGCTTATCACCAAAATCATAGTCTTAAGGCTGAAACCTTTCCTTCCCACAATCATTGGACCCAGTTAAGTCAATTTACTCTCCAACAGGAGAGCCTCAAACAATGCTATCATAGTTTAAGAATATATCTCCCAATTCAAGAAGATGAAAGGCAGGAAAAACAACATGATTCTGAAAATTGATCTTGAAAAAGCCTTTAACAGAATTGAATGGTCCTTCATAAAAGAGATGCTCCATTTCTTTGACTTCCCTGAAATCTCAAAGAATCTCATTCTCTCCTACATTAGCTCAAGCTCTATCTCTGTACTTGTCAATGGCAGCAAAACCATCCCTTTCTTTCCTACCAGAGGAATTAGACAAGGAGACCTTCTATCCCCTTATCTATTGATCCTATGCATGGAGATGCTCTCTAGACAAATTGGCCACCAAGTAACCATCAAGAATTGGACACCTGTGGGTATTAGTAGAGGGGGCTCCAAAATACCCCGCTCGTTCTCTTTACGACCTAACCTTGTTTGCAAAAGCAACTCCCAAGAATTACAACACTATCCTTGACACCCTTGCACTATTTAGCTAACACCCTGGCCAGAGAATCAACTTTCAAAAATCAAAGGTTGTTTTTTCCAGCAACACTCCCATGGACAGCCAGACTGAGATTGCCCAAAAGCTTGGCATTAGGCTAAGACACTTTTGGAAAATACCTTAGTTTCCCCATTTTCCACAACAAGCCCACCACCTACGATTTCCAATTCATCATAGATAACCTCAATACTAGAATGGCTGGTTGAAAGACTAAGTTCCTCAATATGGCTGGAAGAACCACTTTAGCCAAGGCCACTCTAAGCAGTATGCCAAACCATGTAATGCATTGCTCTTCCCTCTACTGTCACCAAATAGATTACCAAAGCCCAAAGAAATTTCATCTGGGGTACCTGTCACGACTCGACTAGGGGGCCATGATGGGTACTCAGAGCTGACTACCGAGCACCGCATATCATCCTAGCCTTCATACTCATCCCTAAACAAACTAATCTCTCAAAGTCAACTTACTATCAAATAATCACCAACATCTCCCAAATTATACATATAAATATGCATAGGCCCACAAGGTTACAAAAATGATATACAAAATATACACTGATAACACCTACTACCCATACATATGTATCTACGAGCCTCTACTAGAATACTGAGATCATAAGGACGGGATAGGACCCCGCCATGCCCCAAATGTGTACACAAAAGAATATACCAATGAGCGGCAACTCCGGAGTAGTGGAGTGCTCCTGTACAGCTGCTGGTAAGGCTCCTAGGTGTCCGGGCCATCTCCCTATCTACCTGTGGGCATGAACACAGCGTCCATAAAAGAAAAAGACGTCAGTACGAATAATGTACTGAGTATGTAAGGCATATATGATAACATAATCAGGAAGTATAGAAAGCATAAGAGGAAAGGATAACCGTAGTTGCTTGTCTTGGGAAATGCAGGAATACGTACATCTTTCCTTTTACCTTTAAAACA